>NW_027120700.1:600000-851487 GCF_030686945.1 Centruroides vittatus | reverse complement strand
AAATATACAATGAGCACGAAGATCTTTAAAAGAATTTCGAATGTTTACAGATGACTGTTTCTACGCTCAAGCAAACTTAAGCCTTCACGCGATTGAAGCGCGTGAAGGGGTAAGTTTGCTTGAGCATAGGCAGCCGCCTTTTTAAACCTAAAAGATTCGAATCCGACCATCGAACGGTGCGCCGAGATGTCTTCTGGGACCGATTCTCCAAGTAATATTAAATAAATTCTTACGTCTAGGGTCAATATGGACTAAGACTTACCTGAAAAATCTTTAATCTTCTCTGCAAAAGTCTTCAAACAGCAAAAAAAGCAACGCAATCCAAGAGCACAACAAGAAACACAATCGAACTGCGAATCGTCATGCGTGACGAATTTCGAACAAACGTTAAAAGATGTTCGAATTACGTAAAAATAAGAATTAAAAATAATTAATTTTTAATGTTTTTTCTTTTTTAAATTTTGCTTCGATCATTTTCTTGTGTTCGGAATTTGATAAATAAATTATTTTCTGCATTTCGTGGGCGTCCATCGGATGAAATAAATCAAATTCTTAGGATTTCGATTTACGCCGTTTACGGAAAGATTCATCGGTCGCCGTCGGGGTTGCGGGTTTCGCGTATTAGTGCGACATCAAACTGGATAAAGTTAATATTAAAAATACCGAAAAACCTATATAATACGCCCGAACTAAAATGAAGTCGGGTCGGAGACAAAGGGGAAACCGTCACGGATTCAAATCAAACCTCTCCGTTGATAATAGGCGCTTTTCTGCGCCGCCATGAAATAGAAGCTGTAAATTAAAATGAAATTTTTCTTATTTAGTATATGAATATGTGTTGTATATAAAAATTTATTTTAATAAACAACGCATCTTTGTTTATTTAAATTGGGCTGCAATTTAAAAAAATTGTAAACCTATAAATTCCCACTGTCGTCCTTATGCCTGTCCTTTTTTAATCTCGAGAACGGAGTTCGATACATGAAACTCAAGACCAAATATAGAAAGCTTAGGGGCGGCATGTCCCGATTAAACGGAAGCGAGCAGGCTTTCGTTTGACGTGCAACCCGGGAGCTCGAATGTGAGGATTTTTAATTAATATAGTTAATTAAAAATCCTGTAATAAAAAATATCGTAATATAGTTACGATATTTTTATAACTCCAGGTATACCACAAATTACACGCTCCATCTGACCCAGTTTGGACCGCGATAAGCTGTCCTCAGCGCCAGGTGGGTATTAGTTTATCAATCGGAACGAATTTTAGAATCCGGAAACAAATTGATGGACAAGCTAGACGACGACCTAAGAAAAAGGACCGACGACGTAACGCTGGTGTTGGCAGAGGAGCGGAAAAAAGATAGAAAGACATCGAGGTCTTCGGTGCACGATTGCACTATGCGGAGGATGAAGAAGCGTGAATTTCGTTATTTAAACGATTTCGACGGTTTCATTACAACACATTCTTACAAACACCCCTCGCCGTAACATTCACAATTGAACCATTATTTAGTTTTTCGTCGCATCCAATCATTTACATATCACGCTTGGTTACAGTAAACGACACCGTCACATAACACCAACACTGCTTCCCGAAATCCAACCCCTAGGTCCTCGTCCTGGGAAGTGGAAACGTCACTCGATGTTTTCGAGTGGCGGCTAAAGGGGCTCTGGTACAGTACAAACGCTACAGTTGTCTTAATTAATCTTCTCTGTGAAACTGTCAACACAGATGTAAGGGATATTTGCAAACTGCTAAAACTTTCTAAAGATATTTTCATTGAAGAGCACGGATGCTGTGTTTAAACTGTTTCATAAGTATAAAGGAATCATGTAATTTATATATAAATATGAGGATGTTTGTTTGTTTGTTTGTTTTTTGTTTCGCTATACACTCCTAGGCCGTTTGAGCAATTGCTACGAAACTCGGTGGTTCCGCTTAAATACTTCTAACTTAGATCATGTCATACATCCCACCCCAAAATATCTATTGAATTTCTGCAAATCAATTAATTTCTACCTACATTCAATTTTCTGATTTACACGTAGCGCCATATATTGGTAAAAAATTTAACAAAATCATAAACTAAATATAATTCTTACCAAACAAAACAAAAATATATATTACATTCGCTCAATTACTGTGACAGGTAGCACATAGCACTTTCCACACGTATTTTTGCTTTTCGAACGATATTTTCTTAACTTTTTTAAACTCATTCAATTCAATATCATTCATCTGCTGCTGCTAAAGAACATCCATTGTCCTCTACTCTTGCTGTGTCTATTGAGCAGATTTCTCCAGTCTCAAAAGGACTTTTATAAGTGGTCAAGGAAAACGTAAGCCAATATGAAGCCAATTAAATCAAAAAATGAGCCCAAAGCTCCGCCAGAGAAAAGGAGACGAAACGTTACTAATGTGAAGCTTCGGAGGTGGGCCTACTATTTGTGCAAATAAGAAATTTTTTTTTTTTGTAATTTTTGTATAGAAGCAAATAATAATAATTGTTGTTATTATAAATTAACGTTGTAAAAAGAAACCGTCAGACAAGAAAAAAAATAGTTAAACGAAAAGTGAATATTACATGTCCATAAAAGGACAGTCTGTAGAAATTTCTGAGAAAGTTATTCTTCTCAGGTTGAAACAATAGGTGAATTTGAGTACTTAGATCGAACATCTTCGGTAGGAATCGAATTGTCAGTCGATGTTGACTCATCTTACGACCGGGGTTCCGATCTCGTTACAATGCGTAACGAGGGGGGGCCAATTAGAGAGCGGAGTCAAATCGACATCGACCTATCGGAATGTTCGATCTGGGACTCAAAAGAAAGTTATAAAAACCCTGAAAAAAAGGGATGTGACGTTCTCTCGGTCATTAGTTCTCTCGGTTCTTGGCTCTTAGAGCTTTGTCTCGCGATTTTACGACGGGGTTTTTTTCCCGTGATCTTCGGCAGTTGGATTACATCTCTTTTGGAAGGTCACCCACTCCCTTGGATTTGTCACCTGTAATCGGAATCGTCCCTACGTCCGGAACTTTCCCTCGAGAAGCTGAACAGTGCGCCCCGGGACCATCATACTCCTGCGAAACATCGGAGGACTTTTCTTGTGGACTTTCGATTCCGAGAGAAGGCCCAGAAGACTCGAACGCCGCCGCTGATAAAAGTATATTGTAGTTGTAAGCACCTTTTGTTATATAAACGGGTTACGAATGAAAACCTGTCTCTTGAGAGTTTCTTTCACTCCCACACGTGGTTCGTGACCGCGCGACATTCTGACTAACGCAGTCGTTCGGCAAACCTCACACTAAAACGTTACTTGAAGAAGACAAGCGAAGAAGAAAATTTTCCTGAAAACTCTTAAGATGATGAAGAGGACTGTCCATGCATATATTGCAACAGTGGCGTGCCGTCATTGGAAGCGATGGAAGCGCCGCTTCCACCTTCCAATGACCTTCCCTTGTATTTTATAAAATATAAATTTTCCTATTTTAACGTACTTTGCATTAATTAAAATTAATATTTTATTATAACTGCATTATGTATCTTTTACAAATTTCTATACTACATGTGAAAAAAACGATAAGATTGCTATTGTATATTCGAATAATTCGGTGGCGGAAGGAATGTCGAAACCGGGTCAGTTTCTAATCAGCCAGATTATATAGGCATTGGCACATGCGGTTTACAGAGCACCAACCTCACCCGGTTTAGCTGGTAGAAGCAACACACGCATAAAGCATCCAATTTTATATTCGGGACCGGTTCTGGGCTGTTAGCCGCCTGCCTGTCAACTTCCAAGCAGCCGGACTAGGCGACCGACGAGCCGGCCTTATAGAAGACGGCCTTAACGTACGCGAGGGGAGATAGAACGCCTTCCGGGAGGACTTTTATGGGGAGCTGGCTCCTATGTAGGCGTTATCCACTAGGAGAAAACCCGGAAAACTCCTAGCTGCCAGCCTGTCCGAGTCGCGGCGCGAACCCACGACCGAACTTCCCAGTGTTTAGGGTCCGGTCACCACCGCTATGAGCGGCGACGGAGACCACTTGGCCACTGGTGGGGCATCTTGCCTTCTCGGGGGTGTTTCGTCCTTTTATCCACAGAGAGGAGAACGCTGGAAAATGTAGATTGAAAAGGTCCCCCTGGCGACGATACTTTACAGTCATAATTTGTTATTTTTTCGTCCGATGGTTCTTTTTTTAATTTTTAATATTTAATTAGAAAAAAATTTGTAAAAATACTAGAATATATGCTTTTATGTGATAATAAATTTTTAAAAATTTTGTAAACAGATTGTATAAACTATGCGGGAAGTGTGTTCTCGTAAATACTGCGTTTATAGAAAAATCATTGGGCTGCAATTTGAAAAAATTGTAGACCCGCTGTCGTCACCTATCTACCTGTCCTTCCTTAATCGCGAGAAAGGAGCTAGATAGATGAAAGTCGATACCAGAAGTGAAAAGCTTAGGGCAGAAGACTTAGATATACGAATATCCAGTTTAGAACGGAAGTAACGTTACTTTTCTCCCGAACGGAGTTAGATGGATGACCGACACGACTTTATTGCTAACAGGAAAAGTATGATGTACAGTACAGGGGTAAGACCACCACTAAAAGAATTGACGAAAAGTTGCAGCTCGGCATTATGACCATTTCAAAATAAGTAATGGCTTGTTACAATTAGTTTGGTTTATCTGGTTAAGGCAACGCAACACGTGAGCGATCTGCTAAGGGGATGCATCTAGGGAAGACTTTTATGAGAAGTTGGACCCTATTTAGGTGTTACTAAATCGGAAAACTGCTCTTGGCTGGCCCGTTGGCCATGCCCGAATTCACGACAAACTACAAACTAACTACCGGTATTCAGTGGTTTTGTCTACTCGGCTACACTTATTATGTAAATGTATGTCTCCTTAATCCGAATTAAAAATAATTTCGATAGACTATCCACACAGCTTTCAGGTTAGATACTTCTTTTATTGTTTCATATGCATTTCGGGCTTATCTAAATTACTAAGCTCCTCCTCAGTGCAATACTAAAAATTATTAAAAAACAATAATTAGTAATATGACAAATTTATCGCGTTAAAAAAAGTTCTTGCTCAGTGTTTGCTGATGGAACCTGAGATGAATTATCGGCTTGTTGTTCGGTAGGTGCTGTTATTTCAGCTGTATTATTGTCGTTAGGTGTGATGTGACGGCACGGGATCTCTGTAGCTGATATTGAGGTTGTGTAGTTGCAGCAACCTGAAGAATGTTGGATACAGGAAGCGAAAATAAATCATCTTGCTGCTGTGTAGATGGACCAGGACTTGTTTGCTGATGACGTTGCTCATTGGAGGTGTCTTCCAGCAGCGGTATGTTTGTAGTCTCCGCAGAAACCGAATCGCAGGGGCCCCTATAAAGTTGGCTATCCAAAGGGAAAAAAGCAATTTAGGAACCAAGTTCGACGCATTGAAAACAATTAAAAAAACCCTTTTTTCAAATAAAACAGATGTTTTCTTTTAAACAGTAATGAAAGATTTTTTGGAAGTCATTTTTTATAATTAATAAAACGTTAAGAGGTTAAGGTAAATTCCTTGACTGAGCTCTTATGGTGTGGCCGTCGGCCATGTTATTCGCGTATTTTATATGTTTTTAATATGTAATATAACTAGTGTTAGAAATTCCTTTGTTTCTTTTGTATTATCTATCCTCCTTCACTTTCCCCACCACTCCTTTTTACCCTTCGGGTGGGATTATCGTTTCCAAGAAGGAGTCAACGTAGAGAACAATAGAAGGGACGGCGTCGTGGGTCTCGAGGAACGAAAGGTGAATCATTTTTTGGACTGGACTGTGGAGAGTGAAGAGGTAAGAAGGAAGCTCTCGATCGAGGCGGATAAGTGAGCAGCAGAGACAAAGGGAAGGATACGACGGGGGAGTGAGAGATCCACCGAGAACACGGGAAGATAAAAAATAATCAAACAGGACTCAAGAGTGGCATTCCACCAAGTATTTCAATATTCAACTATTTTTTATCTACATGTATATATTGTTCATCCCTGTATTATAAGTAGGATAAGTTTAGTTTTAAGATCTGCACGCGTATAATTTTGTCGGGTTCCGCTTCGAGCGCGGTTTTTAGACTGAGAGAAAAAAAAGGCCTTTTTGTAAAGTTGGGATTCATAAAGAACCGGCTTCTGTTCTTTCTGACGAGAATAAAATCGTACATTCGTTAGAAGTAACGTGTGTCAATTATTATTTTGTGTCGGTCTGTTCGCGGAAACCGTTACACCTCGTCACGAAACATCACAATGGCGTCCGCGACAGGATCCCAACTGTAACAAAGGCATCTTATTATTGTTTCAAGTATCCACGTGACGTTTTATTGTTAATTTGTGTATAGCAAAATTGCAAATTGTATTGTAATGGCCACGAGTTGCCAAGTCGAGAGTTCTAATACCAATGATGGGGTTGGTTTCAGTCCGCCGTTAGTAGTTACGGGTTTTCTGGGCATGATCCCCATGTTCTCAGGATCACCGAATGATACCGTAAACGTAAAACAGTTTTTTCAAACTGTCGAAAATATAGCGCGCCTAGCCAGCTGGAATGACGAGGTAAAGGTAGCGGTGCTACAATCCAGGCTGAAAGGTGAGCCGCTGACCACTTTTATGTGCCTGTTGGAACAATACCCCGGTTCTTATAAGGATATAAAGCGCGATCTAATCAAGTGCTTTAGTAAAAGAGAGGCTGGCGACAGGGACATCGTCGACCAGCTCTTGAATCTTAGGCAAGGAAGTAGCGAATCTGTGACGGACTTCTCAGTACGAACAAGGACCTTGCTAGCAAGGGCGGTAAAGGATAATGAGAAGCTAAGTATGTTGCGCGATGATGTGATATTAGAGCGTTTTATCAAGGGTTTAAGGGGAGGCCTTAAAAGCAATGTGCTACGGAGAGCCCCGAAAACATTAGATGAGGCGTTTGAAATTGCCGAGACCGAGGAGTCAATAGAGGTCGAATGTAACGGTCGTTTCGACCGAAAGGGAGTTAGCATAGTGACGGAAGAGAGATCTGACACAGTGGTTGGGGGGTGCGATAGCATGGAATCACGAAAGGACAAAGGTGATAAGAGAATTATAGAATTGGAAAAGAAAGTCGATACGCTAGTCGAGGCAGTAAGCAGATTGTTAGATGAAAGAAAAAGGGAGAGTAGGGATACTTCTAATAAACGATGTTACGCATGCGATAATGTAGGGCATTTCGCCCGGGACTGCCCAAGCCGCAAGAACCCCCATTTAAACTGGTAAAGGAGCGTCAGAAGGGTCAGCATAACGTTCCTTACATAAAACTCAGTCTGACCAATAAGATAGTCAAGTCGCGGAATGGCCTTCCCATCGCTGAGGGGAAAATCGGGAATACTAAGCTATATTTCCTGGTCGATACCGGCGCGGAGAGATCAATAATAAGTTCGGCTGTGATAGAGGGCTTGTCGCGGAAGGACGTAAGGGGCGCAACAATAGAGGGCGAGAATGTAGGAATCAGGGGGATAAACGGCGCTGTTACCGAATCCGAGAAAGTCCTAAGGGTTAAGATAAGTTACAGCGACCAAGAATGTAATGCGACGGTAGCGTGCATGCACTTGCCCGACCATATTGATTACGACGGCATTTTAGGAATGGACGCTGTCAACAACGCATACAAGATCATTGATGGTGTGAGGATGGCTGTGAAAGGGATTGCCCCTAACCATAGCATAGATAAGGGGGAGTATAATGAATGCCTTAATGTCACTCCTGTAACAATTAAGGGTCTGGAGGGTTTGTGCCAAGAGGAGAAAAAATGGGTTTACGAAATATTTGAGAGACACCCGGGATGTTTCGCCGAGTCTATTGAGGAGCTAACGGGTATGATTGGGGTATCACACAAGCCAGAAATTGACCAAAGTAAACCGGTGAGTACACGCCAATACCGGATTCCGGAGTGTTATTTACCGAAATTAAAAGCATTAACGGAGTCTTATTTAAAAGCAGGGATCATCGAGGAGAGTTCGTCTGCGTGGAACTCGCCCATTCACATTGTAGAGAAAGATAATGGGGAAATCCGGATGACCCTGGATCTCCGACGGGTCAATGACCTCACTGAGACGCAAGAGTTCCCCATCGCTCGCGTAGATGAAATCCTGAGCAAATTTCACGGCAGTAAATTTTTCTCAGTATTAGATCTGAAATCCGGCTATTTCCAAATAAGCTTGGATGCATCTGTTAGGCATGTTTATGCTTTCTCCACTCCGTGGGGCAAATTCCAGATGTGCCGCCTCCCACAGGGAGCGAAAAATAGTGGCCGGTTCTTCCAAGCCGTGATGTCCAAGGTGTTGGCCCGTTTTGTAGGGATAAATTGTTATATTTTCCAGGATGATGTTGTACTATTTTCCAAGTCCCTCGATGACCATATAACTCTATTGGGTGAGGTCATAAGCACACTCGATAGGAGCAACCTAAAGTTGCATCCATCAAAAAGCCGCTTTATCGTAAGCGAGGTTAAGTATCTGGGGCATATTATAAGCCAGAGTGGGATACTCCCGGACGAGGACAATGTCAAGGCAATACGTGATGTGAAAGCCCCCCGTAATATAAAAGGCGTCCGGAGTTTCCTAGGTATGGTCGGTTTTTTTAGGTGCTTCATACCACGTTTCTCCGATTTGGCATTACCTTTAACCAATTTGACTAAAAAGAATAGGAAATTTTTATGGGATAAGAAGTGTCAGGAAAGTTTTGATGAATTTAAAACCATGTTATCAAAGCCCCCCCTCTTAAGACACCCCAACTTTGACGCCCCATTTCACCTATATACCGATGCATCGGATAAGTGTGTTGGTGCGGTACTGGGGCAAATGGAAAGCAGTGATTTCTACCCGGTGGGATACTTTAGCCGGAAGTTCAATGATACCGAAGAGAAGTACTCCACGATCGAGAAGGAGTGTTTGGCGATGGTTTTGTCCCTGCGCCACTTTAAACCTGTTGTGTTAGGATATCCGATTGTAATACACACTGATCATAAGCCACTTGTGTTTATGAGCAATATGAGAAATCATAATAGGAGATTAATGAGATGGTCGATGGAACTGGCAGATTACGATGTAAAGATCAATCACATAAAAGGAAAGCATAATGGGATAGCCGACGCGCTGTCGCGGCCAAGCTCAGGGATGGGAGAGGTGAGAAATGAAGTGTGTAATAGCGTCGTAGAAAATCAAGAACTTTGGCAGAAAGTGGTTGAATCTCAAGGGGAAGATGAATTCTTAAAAAAAATACGGGAAGGCCACAAACATCAAGGGAAAGGCGGATGGGTGCCTAGTGGAAGAGATGGATCTGAATTCCAGTTAGATGGTGATGTGGTCGTACACGTAAAGCCCGGAAAAATGGGGCTCAGGAGGTGGACTCGCATATGCGTAGGGAAGGACATGACCGACCAGGTGATATGGCTATTCCATAGTTCGCCGCTGTCTGGTCACCTAGGTGTGAAAAAAACGTGTGATCTTATTGACAGGTATTACTACATCAAAGACCTGAAAAGCCGCGTTAAGCGTATAATAAAAGGGTGCAAGACCTGCCAAAGGTACAATCTACACGGGGGTCGAGCGCCGTTTCAGGAAACGGAAACTGCAGAGTTTCCCTTCCAGAAGGTGGCTACTGACATAATTGGTCCTCTCCAAACATCTTACGGGGGGAATAAGTACATCCTTACGGTCGTCGATTTATATACTCGGTACGGGGAAGCAATGCCTGTCCCCAATCAATCAGCCCAGGTTGTTGCTGAGGCGATCTTTAATAACATCATTTGTAGGTATGGGTGCCCTGAGGTGATCGTCTCTGACAGGGGAGCGAACTTCACCTCCAGCACGTTCCAAAAGGTGTGCGACGAGCTCACGATTAAACATAATGTGACAACCGCATATAGACCGTGTTCCAATTCGGTGTGCGAACGATTTAACAAAACCATCTGTGGTATAATTGCAAAAATATCAGGAGGTAACAACCGTGATTGGGACAGATTCATCAACACGGGTCTATTTGCATATAATAATTCAACCCATTCCGCTACGGATGAGTCTCCTGCTTATCTATTATATGGTTTCGATCCTCGGTTCCCAAGTGCTTTTCCTGAAGAAAACCTAGAAAATCAACAAGGCCGAGAGCACGGCCCGAGGTTTATTGATAAGTTAAATGCAATAAGAGAAGCGGCATATGAACTGGGAAGGAATCGAAACTCGAGAAATAGGGGGCGGATAAATGAGGGGAGGAAACAAAGCGTGTGGAAGGAGGGTCAAAGAGTGTGGTTGATGCGTAAAGGAAAAAGGAAAGGCTTGGGGAAGTTTTCCCCCAAGTACCTGGGACCGTATAGGATCTCACGCGTCTTAGGACCCGTCACGGTGGAGTTGAGGAGCAACCGGCGGAAAGGGAAGTGGGTGGTGCACACCGATCGGATTAAGCCATGCTACTCCCCAATATATAGGGAGAGCAGAAAAGTATCCTCGCACTATCGCAAAGATGAGGAAGTACGGGAAGAAGCCGATGACTTAGAAAGCGGTGAACCGGAGGAATACATAAGGACTTGGATTCCCCGACGGAATATAGGGCCAGATCCGACGTCACTTCAATCGAGAAACGAGGAGAGGGAGGACACGGAAAGCGACCCCACTACCGTGAGAGACGCGGAACCTCAACACCGTTATAATTTAAGGAGAAATAAAGTAAACTACCGTAGGTTGCACTACGGGGTTTGATTCTTCGGGGGGGCGTATGTGGCCGTCGGCCATGTTATTCGCGTATTTTATATGTTTTTAATATGTAATATAACTAGTGTTAGAAATTCCTTTGTTTCTTTTGTATTATCTATCCTCCTTCACTTTCCCCACCACTCCTTTTTACCCTTCGGGTGGGATTATCGTTTCCAAGAAGGAGTCAACGTAGAGAACAATAGAAGGGACGGCGTCGTGGGTCTCGAGGAACGAAAGGTGAATCATTTTTTGGACTGGACTGTGGAGAGTGAAGAGGTAAGAAGGAAGCTCTCGATCGAGGCGGATAAGTGAGCAGCAGAGACAAAGGGAAGGATACGACGGGGGAGTGAGAGATCCACCGAGAACACGGGAAGATAAAAAATAATCAAACAGGACTCAAGAGTGGCATTCCACCAAGTATTTCAATATTCAACTATTTTTTATCTACATGTATATATTGTTCATCCCTGTATTATAAGTAGGATAAGTTTAGTTTTAAGATCTGCACGCGTATAATTTTGTCGGGTTCCGCTTCGAGCGCGGTTTTTAGACTGAGAGAAAAAAAAGGCCTTTTTGTAAAGTTGGGATTCATAAAGAACCGGCTTCTGTTCTTTCTGACGAGAATAAATTCGTACATCCGTTAGAAGTAACGTGTGTCAATTATTATTTTGTGTCGGTCTGTTCGCGGAAACCGTTACACCTCGTCACGAAACCTCACAATGGACTAAATGGCATATCTATGTCATTGTGTCCGTTGCCTATGTACCTGTATGTCGTTTTGTCCATATAACGTTATAAAAAACAAAATTATAAAATAATATAAATACAAAGATGATATTTTTAATGAAGAAAGTTATTTAAGTGCAACAACAAATTCTTGAGGGTTGAAATAAATGCTACACAAATAGATAAAATAGTGAAAAACTTATCTATACAAAAACTTGTTGCAAGGAAAAAAACTCGTAACGTATCAACGCTTGTCGTCGGCCATGACACCCGGGCGAATGAGAGGAGTGCGTTCACGTTTTGACAGGTTAGTAAAAGCCGCTCGGATAACGTAGTGTCGTGGCAGTTGCGCGCTTGAGACCGCCAAATTCGAATTATGTTGCCTATGTCGTTTTGTACGTATTTCCCCTACACTTATTTTCACCATAAATGATGTGTCGAATACTTTCTACGGTTGAATTATCGTGTTGCTTCCTTGATTTGCATTTGGGCACCACTGCTCGAGGACGCAGCATCAAAATCCGTAATTATTTTTAGTTTTTATTGGGCGATCTTTCCTAGATGATTAGGTTCGGTAACACCATTATGGTAATCACGATTAATACAGAAAATGCCCTTTTGTTTCTGTAGGGCATAGTCAAAAATTAACAACAAACCGTTATCACTTAAATGACATAAATGTTCCTTTTAAAGTTAGCTTTGAAAATAATGCTATATAAGAGTACTAATGAAATTCTTATTGACAAATATTTTTGCAATATAAATCGTCGTGAAGTGAGAAAATCTAAAATGTGATGTTTTGGTTATTAAATATGTCTAACAGACGAAAACTAGTTCTAAATTAATTTCTTGACATTTCACATTAATAACTGTAATTGTCAATTTATTTTGGCTGCATGTTACTTTGCAGCATAATGTAACTACACTGACTTATTGTTAGAAGTACAAATATAAACTAAGAAGTTTCATAAGTATTTGTTTAAATCAATGGGTGTACTATAGATTACTACCTATGGAATTTCGGGACTTTGAGTATATATTTGAACTCAGAGGACCGAGACGAGTTCAACTGTACCCTACTTTTGGGCCGGAGGCAAAAAGTAAGAAAGTTATCATACTTTTTTCGGCGATCGCGCGATGATCGGGAGTCGCGTCGCTCTCTCCGCTAAGCCTATCGCGTGTTGAACAGGCAATCCGGCAAGTCGGCCATATATACCTTCAATAAAGGCAGATATTGATCCACGAGCACACCGATTGTCTACAGTTCGAGTTAAGTCCTTTTTGCACACCCTCGCGCTCGTCGACCTTGGGGGCTACGGCTCCTTAGTCTCGCTATCGCTCGCGGGAGTCGCGATGCTTGAACAAAAGGAAAAAAGGAACTGACGTTCGACTGTTCGTGCTCCCGACGGACTCCCCCGGGAGGGGAACCGCTGATTGTTTAACATCACTAGTTATTGATTCACGGTAGTTCTTGAACAAAAGAAAAAAAAAGGAAGTGGCATTCGACTGTTCGTGCAATTTCTTGCCTTTCAGAGTGTTTTTTTTAAATTTGTTTACAGATTTTACCGCGAGATGGCAGCACTAGCAACTATGGTGCCGTCTTCATGAAAGCATTAAAAAAGTATGACAACTTTCTTATTTTTTGTCTCCGGTCCAAAAGTAGGGTATCGTTGTAGAGAGCCTGACATATCCAGACCGACCATCCCCCAACCTCCTGGAGTTTTTCGACCTGTTCGGATCTACAAGAGTGGTGAGTTGCCATCTTAACCACTCAGCTGAATGCCAACCATTTCAATATATCAAATGCTTGAATGACTTGATGGATGAGGTAATGAGGCAATTGCCTCAAGTGCCAAAATGAGAGGGGCAGCAAAATAGATCATCATAAATGTTCAAGAGGAGAAATAAATAAATAAATTAATAATAAGCTGAATACAATATAGTCCTGTAAAGCTGTTTAAAAATAATTCATTCAAATGTGTCAAAGCTGGAAATGCTCTTGATTGGCAGCTGTTCTGGAAGCAGGGGCAACAAGCATTTCCACCTCAAGTGCAAGTTACCATCAAGCCAGCACTGCTCTTGGAACCATTCAGAAACCTGTTGAGCTCAATGGCAAGCATTATCCAGATGAATGTTCTTGCCCCTGGAGAAGCCAGTGGCCACAAATGGGTGCAAATGGTCAGCAACACTGTTCGGGTAGGCCTTACCATTTAGGGAGGGCTCTATTGGAATCAGTGATCCTAAATTGTGATAGGAAAACAACCTTACCTCATGACAGAGACATCATTAGCCTGTCACCACAGAGTACTATTGAGGTGACAAGATGAGGCAACAGGTTGATGGTTCCTACACCATATCCTGACTCATTATCCACATGATAAAATAGAAGCACAATTTGTAGGACCATGCAACGTTTTTCCAGTTGCCAAATGGTACACAAGCAGATAATTAACTTATTTACATGACCACGAAGTCCCATTTTATTTTTAAAGACATTTTCTGTTTACAAATTAAATTCATCAATTGCATTACTGTACTATGTATTTAACAGCCTAGTTTCCAGTTTGATTTCAGTTCAGAAACTAAACAAATTTTATTCAGTGTTAAAAATAAAACTCGAATTGTCTGTCAAATTTAGAATTATTATATGTGTATATATACACTGAGTAGACACTATCTGGTTCACAACCTTGAGGAATGAACCTATGCAGAAATTACAAGTGACAAAAGTATTTATGTCTAGTATTACTTCGTATAATTGCTTTAATTTGCATGAGTGTGTATCAGAATGGGAAGACAAAAGTTCAAACATGGCATAATCATTGGTCTGTGATGCAGTGGATTCAATGTCAGAAATCACCATATTTTGAACTTTCTCAAATGAATTATACAACTAACGCTTCTCCCACACCGGGTTGTATAAACAAAATTAAATACCTTCTAAAACCGATAACCGGCGTGAATATTTTCAAAATGGCAAACGTTTTCGCTGCCTCTCCTGGGCTCTTCTTCAGGCCAATTCTTTTTGCTGGAACCGAATTCGATAATCAAATAGTTTAAATAGTTTCTAATTATCATAAGAGGCGCGCATCGTTTTCCCAACGGAATAAAAGAAATTTAAATGTTTAGAATGGCATGCGGTTGCCGCACGTACTTGAACTTTTAGAAACAAAACACGTTCCATTTATTTGAATTATACAACCACCAAAGCCGAATTATCGGGCTAGAGTCGGCTATAATAAATAAATAATTAATAGGACAATCTGGCACTAGAGCTTGGCGTTAGGCGCCAACTCTAATTGTCCTATTAATTATTTATTTATTATAGCCGACTCTAGCCCGATAATTCGACTTTGGTGGTTGTATAGCTTTGTAACAGGTTAGTTGTTATTTTTATTTATATATATATTCTCAAATGAAGATTTCTAGACTGCTGAGAATAGGGTAATATACAAACAATTTCCAGCTGGTGACAGAACCTGTGGCCAACAAGAACTTGTCTATGAGAGGGGATTAAAGGATTGTTCAAGCCAATTGGCATGCACCTATTCACAAAATCACAAGGATGTAGAATAGCATCTCTGAACACACCATTCATTAGACATTGTTATGTATGGGCTCTAACAGTGACAACAATAAGATTTTCAATCCTGTCAGTCAAAAACAAGGCATTGTGGCTTCAACAGGTTGTCTTTTATAATCATTAAAAAATTGCATGCATTTTGTATGGAAAAAATATTATTATTCAGAAGCCTACGCACAACATAATTCTAATGAAAATTTTAAAACAGTAAATCAAGATTGTTTTAGATAATCGAATTTTTTACAAAAACATCAAATACAGTATCTTGAACCATAATTGTAATTTTCTGATAAAGTATAATTATCTTATTAAAAAGTTTATTTGATTCTCCTAGTATTGAATTCTTCAATACAGATTATTACTATTATTATTATAAACACTTTATAATACAACATAAATTCCAAGCTCCATGAACACACTATCATGCATATTAGATGTACTCAATAAAATCTGTAAGTTTAGAAACTTATTCAAAAATGTATCTGCACTCATAGTTGTCACTCAAGAATGTTTGTATAATATTAAATACCAAACTGCTAATAAACAGTAACGTTATAGGAAAAAAAAAAACTACTTTTTAATTTAAAAGTTCTTTAGTAAAAAATAAATGACTGCATCACAAATATAAATATCCACTATCTGTGGAAAATCCAAATTATATGTTTATATATATATATATATATATATATATATATATGTTGTTTGTTTCTTTTTCAACAGCTTATTTAAAAACATCAAATCAAATAAGAAACATTCTTTCTAGATAATTCTTTATTAAGAATTTGCCTGCTGTGATAAAAATGTACGAATTCTTTGTAATAATTCTCTCTTTACTGAATCTGGAACCAATTCTGTAAAAAAATAATAATTATTAGTAAATATTATAACATATAACTAGGATATTAGAAGATGATTAGAAAATTAAGATTATATCTTTTTAAGGTGAATGTAACCTCTTTGGTTATGCACACAATTTCAAGCAGGTAATTTTAAAAAATATAATGCTTATTTTATGAGAAAATCCTTTACCAAAAATTCAGGCAGATTGAACCAAAGAAAATCCTTTACCAAAAGTTCTTGGAAAAACAGAGGCAGATTGAACCAAACAATATTTCTGTGTTAAAATTCTTTTTAATTCAGACTTGATAAACACTAATGTTGTGTGTTTTTTCTTCAAAGACACTTGGCAAGTTTTCTATCAGATATCTTTATTCATTCTCGTTGATACGGTACTGCTTAATACAGTATTCTTTTTAATTCTTTTATTGACATATAGTTCAGCATTTTAGTAATGTATGATAAAAATGTCTATTTTTGAAAGCAAAAAGACATTTTTGCTGCATCAGTATGCATCCAACCTAACTGTATTTTGTAAAGTAATTTTTATCACATACAAAAACATTAAAGCTATTGACTTTTTTCCAGTAACATATCACACTCACACAGGGAACAGTTATTGATATAGGCTTTATTGATGGGAAGCTTTATTCTTCCATCAATAAAGCCTATATCAATAACTGTTCAATTTCCTGTGTGATATGTTACTGAAATAAAGCCAATAGCTTTTTTTTTTTTTTTAAATCCACAAAAAAGTATTAACAGAATGTTTAATACAAAAATATTTATTCATTATGCTACTTTAATCTTTTAATATAGTTGAATATGATTAATATAAACTTAATTCAAAACCAATATATTTCATATTTTGAAAATGAAACCTGAGAAAAAGTAGCATGTCATCTGGTTTATAAAATGCATGTTTTAAAAATTCCTGAAATGTAGATATTTTATTGGCTATAATTGTGACATGTTTATACAAAGGAAAGTCATTAAATAACAGGAATTTTAATCTAAAATTCATGAAGATATATGCACTGCAAAAATCTTATTGTGGGACAGAAAATGTCTCCATACAATATGACATATAGGAGTCATGACAATTGAGTGGTATGCATCCGCTCATACAACACAGCCACTCTACTACCAAATAGCTTCATGGAAGAGCAATGAAGTGTCATTCATTTTTTATGGTCAGAGGAAATAAAACTTTCTGAAATGTACAGAAGAATGAAAGTTCAGTATGGAGACAGTTGCTTGAGTTAGGCCAGAGTGTACGAATGGGTGGAAAGATTTCAAAATGGAAGGCAAAACATCAGTGTGGAAGATCAGTTTGCATGGAAATTGAGACAGTGAAACAGCAGATCAAACAGTGAATCTGTGACTACAGGCAAATTACTGTTGATGAAATTGTTACAGAATTCAACATGAGATATGGCTCTACATACAATATTATGCATAACTTCAGATATAGGAAAGTGTATATCAGATGAGTCCCAAGGTAGCCAATGGTTGATCACAAGTATGTGTAGCAGATGATTAGCCAGGAGCACTTGGATTATTATGTTCATGGAGATGTTTTTCTCCATCAAATTGTGACAGGAGATGAGTTCTGGATGCACCATTATGAACTACAGAGTGAGAGAATTGATGCAGCAGAAGCACATATCATTTCAGCTCAACAAAAAATTCAGGATAAAGGCTTCTGATGATGATATTTTGGTATATCCAGGGTTCCTACTCAAAGTTTTGTTTTAAATTCCATGACTTTCCCTGACCAAGTTTGTACAAATTTCCTGACCCTCACGTCCCTTACAGTAAATCACATTGTCAAAATTAAACAGCATTTGACTTACTATGCACACATGCTATTGCTTCTCCAACATTTTAATTAGTTTTTTTTTTTTAATTAACAGTTATATATATATTTTTATACTTGCCAAATTATTAAAACTAAAAATAAAATGTTTTATCAAATTAAAGCAGCTTGTCCTGTTATTAATCCACAATCATAAATCTATGTGGGTTTGAAAAAGAGAAAAAAAAAGCTATTATTTACTCATTAACAAATCCTGTATAACTTGTGTACAAAAGTATATATTTATTAAATTTATCCCTTAATAAATTTCCTGAACATTATAAAATATTAATAAATTGGAAAAATAAATCAGAAATAGTTTTGTTACACAATCAAAATTATTAAAATAAAAAGTGATAAATAATAACTTCATTATAAATTGTTTATGTGGACAATTTATAATAAAGAACAATTAAGGACTGTAAGGCAACTAAATTTGATAAATAATAACATTTAAATTAAAATTATCTATCATTTTTTTGTACTTTGTAAATTTTTTGTATGCTTGGGAGAAATTTTGGATCCTGAAAATATTCTGACACTTTTTCATAAGTTGTATTTCACCACATTACTTCTTGTTGTCTGCAGATGGCTACATTTAGTCAAGCATATTGTCAGAAAAAATCAACAAGGCAGCCAAGGAGGCAAATTCCCTGACTCAAGATTATGCATATGGAGTCATTATGTCAACTGTTCTATATTGGTGCACTTCCATGAAAAGGGAAAAGGGTCAAACTGTGACAAGTGCTTGATACAGTGACATGCTGGTAAACAAGTTGAAGTCCAGCATACAATAGAAATGTTTTCTCAAAAGAAGTTTTGTTGCCTCATGACAATACCCGACCCCACATAGCTATGTGTACAGTGGATACACTAAGTGATCTTAAATATGGGGTAATAAAACATTCCCTACTCAGCTGCGAAAGTAAACCACTTACCAATAAAGTAAACCTAGCCAAATCCACAATAAGCCTTAAAAAAAAGGACTCTTAGACTCACAGAAAGGAAAAAGTAAAAAAAAAAAAATGAAAATTATGTATAGTGTATGCATATATATTATAGTATGCTAAAATTAAAACACAATATATATGATTGAAATCTAAAAATTTTGTTTAGTAATCATAATATTTTCAATATTTGATCCATAGAGTCACATATATTAATGGGTGAAACTGAAAATGTAAGCATACAGATTAATATAAATTTTTTGTTTAATATTAAATTATAAATACCTCGTCCTTTTGGTGTTATTTCTGCTACTAAGTCATCAACTGTTACATTTTCAACTCCTTTTTCTTTTACAATATCTATAATTGAAAATCTTTCAATGTATTATTTCAAAAAACTTTCAAAAATTTACATAAATATACACAATTTTAAAGTATATATAAGTTTCATTTCTACATTAGTATGTATTATACAGCTGATTACTAGTGATACAATATATACTAAATAGCAAAGAAAAAAGAATTCTGACAACTCTTAACTTATATAAATTTCAACTTTTTATGAACAATTTAGAACTTATATTTGTTTTCAAACTTACATAAGTTTGAAAACAAATATAAGTTCTAAACCATTCATAAAAATTAGCAATGAAGTATGTGCAAAAAACAATGTCTTTTCAAATGCATATTTGTTTATGGATGAGAAAACTCAAGATAAATTAAATGTTTATTTCATAGTACAGTACATTGCAAATAAATATATTAATAAGCCTAAATGTAAGTAAATAGTAGTGAAAATGTTATAATATTGAATCAAATTTATATAAGAAATGATTTACATAAGACAGAAACTTCTGATGTTAATTAAGATATATATACATAATGGAAATATTTAACAAATTAAAACTGTTATATATTTACAAAATTTATAAATCTTTTTAATTACTTAAGACTATTCCTTCACTTCAAAACAAAAACTTCCTTTACACACAAAACAATTAGATAAACTGAAAATGTTCTTTATTTATGTTATAAAATACACACAGAAATAGACATAAATCTTGAATACTCCATATATAATGTGAAGTTTGAATTTACCATAATATGTAAAAAAATACAAACTCCCACAAATTTGCAAATTATAATTATAGTGACAATAATAAACTAAATAATAGACTAAAAAAGTATAACTTCCTATATTATTGCTTATACTTTAGTAAATTCAGGAATTTTCATAATTACAAAATATAATTTTAATCTAAATAAATAACGACTAACCCATTACAAAGCTAATTATTTATTTATTATAGCCAACTCTAGCCCAATAATTCGGCTCTTGTGGATGTATATAATTTTAATCTTTACAAAATTATATTTGAATAAATATCAGACATTTATTAAAGTATAATATTTGATGTATCTTTTCCTATCATTCACAATAGATGACAAAGGATAAGTTTCTCACAATATAAAAACTTTATTATATTTTCAAAGATACAATTCAACACTAAATTTTAAATGGAAGAGAACATTAAGTTTTTCAATAATGGCAATCATGTAGTACAAAATTACAAAATACTATCCTGTAGTATATTACAACTCATAATCTTATGTAATATAATAAAACATTTGCTAATAATTTATTATATAACTTTTTATTCATTATAAATCTTTCCATTTTAAAGCACAGTAACCAAGGTAATGCAAAATGAGAATATCTCAGATAACATAAAATGATTTGTAAATTATTAAGTAAACTGAATATTGGAAGCATTCATATATATGACATACTCTATATTAACCTACTTACTATATATCTACTATACAGGGTGATTCAAAAATCACAAAAATTTTTTAAAAATTAATAATTCACAAACTATTTACAGTAAGATGATGACGTTTTTCACAGAAATGCTTAGAAAGAAGTGGGATTTTTTTTTATCTGTAATTAAAATTTTAGTACCAAAACAGTTACATTTCTTGCCATAGATGGCACTGTAAAAAACTGAAATCATTCGTAAATTTGTTAAACGTAAGAATAAAAAAATAAAAATGTCCTTAGTATGCTCTAACAACTTCACAAATTATGTAATCTTATCAAGTGCCATCTATGGCAAGAAATGTAATTATTTTGGTACTAAAATTTTTATTACACATAAAAAAATCCCGTTTCTTTCTAGGCATTTCCGTAAAAACTGCATCATCTTACTGTAAATAGTTTGCGAGTTATTAATTTTTTAAAATTTCTGTGACTTTTGAATCACCCTGTATATATTAGTGTTTTAACAAAAAATTAACCTATGCATATCAGTTAACAAAACTGATAAACAGAGATTATTATTTTTTTGTCTAAATTTGTCAAGACAAATTTACATAGTTTGTACGGTATCAAGAACAAATAATGCTTAACATATTTTTTCTTTAATTAATTGTGTTATAAGGTTACTGTATTGTCATACATAGAAGAGCATGCTCTTATATGTGTATAAGAACATGATATAGATGAGGCAAAAATCAATGCTAAATTCCAGAAAGTATCTAAAAACTTCCCTATTTTAAAAAAGTTTTTATATCATTGGAATTTTTTTTAACTTTTTATTTTTAATAATAGTTACTATCGCAATATTACTAAACAGATGCTGTATCATTATGTTTGCATTGATATGGCTTGCTAAAATAACCTGATACATATAAGAGCAAGTTCATGTATACGAGATACACTCTTATAAGCAAAGCAAAACATATGTTTCAAAACTTCAAAAAACAAGTGACTTTCACATATAAGAGCATGCTCTTATATGTATGGAAATACAGTATTAATGAAGTTAATTCCATTTTACATTAAATAGCTAATGCAGAAATAATTTTTCAAGTAAAAACATTTCTAATATATTTTAAGTAGCAGATGAAATCTTAATATTGTGGTCATCATGTTTCAATCATCATTGTATTCCCTCTACAATGTTCAATTAATAAATCATGGGTATAAAACCATTTGTGGCTAATTCAAAATTTTGCAGTTTGTGAATAATAGAGTATCTCACAAACTTCAAAATTTTGAATAGAGTATTTTGATTATTTTACAATACAATCTATTTGAGATAAAAAACATATATATAAAATTCTAAACAATTACATAAAATAGCAAATTTTTTATAAACAATCAAAGATTGGTCTAATTTTCAAATTCATATTCTGAAAATTATGGTTTTGTATTTGGCCACATATAATTCTATAACCAAGAAATACGTTTAAAAAATTTCACAAATCTAACATTATCTGAAAAATAATTTATTTAAATCACTGTTTGAATTATTCAATGTAGTGTACTAACTTTACATAAGTATAAAAATAAATGAATGAAACTAATTTCTTTCAATAATTTCTATTGCACCAAAATATGTAACTATTGCATAAAAAATTTTATTCACATTCTAATTTTTCACTGCAAATGTTTCAAAACAGAAGAAATCTTTTCAAATAATGTATTAAACACAAATTTCAATTACAATTTACTTTTTTTTTTTTTCGAATTTTTTATATTCTATTATTAGCATAAAGTAAGAGTACAAAGACTATCACAAACCTTTACAATAAGCTTTAAGCTGATCTCTCCAACCACATTCAACCAAACGAGTTCTTAATAATTCTTTTAACCTGAATATAAAGATGGTAAAGTTCTGAATATAGTTTTGAATATAAAAGTATTTATATAGTTCATAAATTGATAAGATGTAAGTAATGATGTTTATTCTTTGTTTTAAAAAGTAATTTTATATATACTAAAATATTTTTCACTGTTCTATCAGTTTTATAGCTACAAAACAAATTATAAACTAAAATGATTTGCATTTTTTTCTTGGAAAAGTTATGATAAAAACAATTAAAGGAAATGATTTGAAAACTGAATTATTAAATTTCATCTACAACTAATTACTTGATTTTTCAATTCAACATAATTCTGATTCAAGCAAACAAGAATATTTAAGTTAATACAAATAATAGGAAGTTTTTAAATGATTTGTTGACTTAAAAAAATATTCAATCAGAGACAAGTAACTAATATATTTCAATTTTATAAATTTCAATAAGAATCTTATAATTAAATTTATTAAGCAATTTATAACACAGATAATTTTTAGTTAGTTTTCTTTGAAGGAAATGTGAAGAAATCATCATCAATATTATTTAAATGAAACAGAACAGTGTTAATTTTTCCAGTGAAATGGAACATATTTTGAAACATTTCAAATTTTAAATAAAAAATCTTCACTTAACATCGTTTTGTTATAATGTTGTTGAGAAAAGATAATAGTATATTTGTAACTATTTATAAAATATAATTATCAACCTTGAATTTTCTTTATAAACAGTAAAATGATTCTATGGAGTGGAAAATAAATGTTGGAGGCTGCAAACATGATCCAATTAGAATAATGTTACCCAAATTATATTGGATATCTTGTTTAGCCTAAAGTAGAACTGATTTTGAAGTGAATCTGCACTTTTGGTCAAAATTGAATTATTGATGCCATGCAACCCTATGATCTTGGATCTGCATGCTGTATTAATAGTGTTGCAATGTTATTAACCATACCAGAGAAAACAATTGTGCAAATTAGTTCCATCTATAAAAGGCATGTATCCCTCAGAACAAAAGCATTCTATCTGCAACAGCCAATAGCATATGTCCAATTCTGTGAAGGCATTCCATGCACAGACTGAAGGGAAGTTTCTCACATTGCAAAGTTAGTGTCTAAATATCAACAGTGTCGGATAATTATTGATATAAGGTGTAGCTTTTCAACATCTGAGCCATGTTCAGTGTTGCAGAATTCTTGCTAAGTCTAGTATTCAGCATTTGGTATCACAGTTTATATTAAAGGATTTCAGCTTTTGATACTGTTATGGTATATACCATTTTCCTTCTTTCTTGTGAATTCTGTTAAGGTGTAAGATTTAAAATAAATGTGATTACACAGAGAACAAATGGCAATAAAAAAAAACTAGATATTTCATGATTAATATTCATTATCTTCAATGTCTACACTCAATAACTACATCACCTTTAAACTTTAACTCAAATCTTATAAAGCAGCGGTCGGCAACCTTTCTGACCTCACAGACCACTAAACTCACAATTTTGAATCCCGTGGATGACTATCATGAATTTTTTAAAATGATACAAAATCTGTAGAATAATGATCATAAAAGTTTAATTTTACTATATTAATATGAAACTTGTGTGTTTAATTATAACAAATTAATGAAAGCCTAAAGTTCATTGCTGCTTGTTTGAAATAAGTTTATGGATTCATAGCACTTTTCCACAAAGGACAATGATTGCACTCACAATATTGTTTATTGTTCATTATTTATTGATAACAGTCACTTCGTATTTGGTTTTAGATTTGAATAAAAAACCTGAATGAGTAAAAAAAAGCAACTAAGCATTTTGCATTTCTTTCATAATGCTTCGTGAAACCTTCAGTTGATCAATGTCCAAATTTCTCCATGGACCACCTAAATTTTCTTGTGGACCATCAATGGTCTACAGACCACTGGTTGCCAACTGTTGTTATAAAGTATTATTACAAACGACAAAACATTTTAAATTATTGCTACAGTATGTATATATTATATATACTGTTGTAATCACTTCTTCCTCCATCTTGACCATGTGGTTGTGACATCATTAAATAATAGTTAATACCCAACACTTTAAATATCTTTTCCCAGATTTAATGAGAATATACAGTTTATACAGATTTAATGAGAATATAATGAGTTTATTCTAGACAGAATCACCATAGAATTATTTCTCTACATTATTTTTTCCTGTTACTTTTTGATAATGATTTTCCATAAGCAAGAATGAGACTAAGTTATATAAGTGAAAAAAATTTGGTGAGAATTTCTAATTACTTAGCAAACATTTAATTCATATTTAAAGAAACTTCAACAATAGTCACTATAGACTGACTTGAATAAATTATTTGGGATTGATGGCTGAAGAGATTAGGGTATTTATGGGATATTATTTAGCACTAACTCATAAATAAAATAGATGAATTGATTGATGTAAAATATTATATTGTCTTGTCAAAATAGAGTTTTCTGTAGAGCTAGAAAAGATATGAGTAAAAAGAAATGTACAAAATGAACAAATTTTATTACCTCTCACGCTCTCCGCTCTCCACTAATTTCTGATTTATAACAGATCTCATTTTTCTTTCTTGAGAACTGTGTAAATATAAAAGATTTTGAAAATTTATTATTAAATTATTACATATTCAAAATAAAATATAATATAAGTAAATTTTATATACAAAGTGATGACACTGAATGGGAAGTCTTTCTTCAGACGTAGAAAAGATAAGTGATACAGTTGAATGAAAACTACCAAAAAACTACTGATGTACGCAAACTCAAAATAAAACATTTATTTGAGTTTGCATACATTAATGACTATTGTAATTGTGCCACCTGGGTGTTTTTTAAACATTTTTACATAATGAGGCAGATGAATAGTCTCAAATGCTTGTAAAGACTGTTTTGTTCATGAGGTTCATGTTTTTGTTCATGAAAGAAAAACAGGATGTAAAGACATTTTATTGTTTCTTCCAAATTGTGAATATTTTTATGTATAGGTATTATATTTTAAATTGTTATCAATACCTTATGATTAAAATATTTCATATTTTATGAATCATTATGATTTTATCAAGTATAATTAAATAGTAATTTTGCTATGTTATAAGTAGATTAATTCATTTCCGTACAAAAGTGGCCTGTGTATAAAGAGAACTTTAATACTCTTGAATATAAATGTTTGAAGGAAAGCACAGGAAAAGATCACAGTTTTTCTCAATGAACTTTATTCAGAAATAATAATATAAAAAAGAATAATTAATAAAAATAATTATAATCAAAACTTAATTATTAAATGTTTCCAATAAATCTCTCCATCCTAATTAATACTGAGATGTCATGATTCTATGAAATAATTGTAGCAAGTCCTTTACATCTTAAATAAAAAATGTTATTGAATGTTTGTAGTTATGTTTTTTCTGGAGAGAAAATAGATAAAAGTTAAAAAAAAATTAAATTAAATCCTAAATAAAAATATTTTTTAAATGAAATTAAATATCATAAATTTATTTTATTTACAATTTGTCAACCATTTTAATGTCAGTGTGAAGTAATTTTTAAAATAAAGATAAAAAGATTTTAAATCAAATTATGTATAAACTGTCTAGTCAGCTTTTTAGCAACTGTATGGCTTGAAATTTTTTAAATACTTACTATTTATTTATTTCATAACTGGAAAATTAAAATCATAACATAACATTTAAAACTATTAATTAATATACTTTAACAAAACAAAATAGTTTAAAATAAGTTGATTTTATAGCTCACCTTCACTTCACTTGTATTTTAACAATATATTGTGGTAATTTTATAAAAATATTTTTATTGTCTGTTCATATTTTAAGATATAAATTTAATTAAATATAAAATAAAACTAATAAAATAATACCTATCTCTATCTCCTCCTTCTGATAATTTCTGATTACTGGCATTTTTCATCTGCAAATCCTTTAATTTTCTATCTTGTACACTATTAAAAAAAATACATTTACTTACTATTCAATTTTATTTAGGTTTAAATTTAATATTGCATGAAATTAATCACTTTGTTTATATAAAACAAACACCAATACTCCACTTAATTAAGAAATAAATAAAATATCTTACATTTGTCACTGTGCAATTATTCACAATTATCAAATATATATATATTTGATAATTTGATATAAAAAAAATATATATATATATATATATTTTTTTTTTCATATGAATGCCAGTTCAGAAAGGATAAAATGTTCATGAATTAATCTTAAATGGCAACAAAACATTTATTTTGTAAATTAAATTACTTATTTTATTCAACAAAATAAACTTGAAAAACATTAACACTTTTTTTTTTTTTAGCTATTAAAGAATTAATATCTGAAATACACAACAATTCAGTTTATTAACTTATTCTTCACAATCAAAATTTCACAATTAAGTACTGGAATTTATAACTAGCCCTTTCAAAACCTTTTTATTTCCAGTAAAATATAATAATATTTACTTTCACGAACAAACGTTTTCGTATCTCTATCGAGATCTGCTTCAGGTTCGATAATATTCTACCAATGGAATGCCCAAAGTTCAAAAATTAACTGCCAATCAATTCAAGCGTTCGAATTATTTGGTGCAAATTAATTTGGCTATTTATGTTCTACTCCTTTATATACATTCACTGTCTGCATACTAATATTTTATCCGAAAATTCTATGAATAAGATGACAATTTTGTTGTGGATCTTTCTGATATGTATATTGCCATGCGTATGATATAGTATTGTTGTCTTTATAATTTATACAGTTTCCTGCTCTGCTAGCTTTGTATATTTCCAATTTTTCCAATTCTCTTATATGCTCTGTTTGGAATGATTTCTTTATAAGAGTAGCATTCCCTAGGTCAGCATGTATATCCAGGTCTGATGCATATGTTGTCAATGCTGTGGTATTTTTACTTTTGTCTGTATCATATTTATGTTCTTTTAATCTTTTTTGTAGCAACCTTTTTGTTGATCCTATGTACACCAAGTCTTTATCAAACCTATTATCTTTGATCAGTATTTTGTATACCCCTGGCACTCTTATGTTACTCAGCTTGTCTTTATCATTTCTAAGCAGTTCATATATTGTCTGGGTCCTTGTGTATGTCAATTTGATCCCCTTCTCTTCTGCTATTTCTTTATGTATATGATGAAGGTTTTTATTGTATTGGATTTTGTGTTACATACGATTTGTGTTATTTTCTTGCTCAGGAAACTTAGTAGATCCCGCTTGTCCCATGTTGTTGCCAATTCTTGTGTGTGGATTGTGGAGCTTCCAGACTAATTTATGAATTATGCTTCTATTATATCCATGGATGGCTGCTATATCTTCAAGGTGCCTAAGTTCTTTAGCCATGTCTTCACTTCTGCTACTGTGAATAAATGCTCTTTTTACTAATGCTCTGAAGGCAGCCATCTTATATTGGTATGGGTCATCTCTATTCAAAAATATTCCAATTTGTATTATAAATAGTCAATTAACAATTACAGATGATAGGTGTCTGCAGATGACTTATATACATAAGGTACATTGCAAAAGTTTATGTCCACTCCATTCAGTTAAGCAAACATAACACAAACACATCTAAAGAAACCAACACATACATTTATTTGTGTAGGTAGCAGAAATATGTAAAAGTAATATGACATCATTAAACTAGCATATTATTAGATGACTGTACATGCATAAACACACAAAGTGAGATAATCCATGTGTTACAAAAGTTTAGTTCCACCACATCCCCAGGAGAAATAATATGAACCTGCAAGTTAAACATTACAAACTATTTCATACATGTTAAGAGTGAAATTGTCATACTGTTGCAACTTTGAGTTGTGTGATTTGCTTGATATAATGTTTATGGAAACATGGGCTATGGCAAGGTGTTATCTGCCTATAAGAGAGGCAAGATTGATGCATTAAAGCAGCAAGAGCTGTTCAACAGGGCAATAGCAAAACAGATTAATCGGTCACATAACGTGGTGAACAATTATGTATGTAACCAATAGGATTACAATCAAAAACCCTGTTCAGGACATCCACGAGCGCTCAGTGAACATCATCTTTGACAGATTGTAAACACCCTAAAACAATTAGGATCATCACTCAGACAGTTGGCATGTGATCCAATGGTTAACGATCATGTCAACCCTATCAAGAGCTGTAAGTCTCAACGGACGACTGCTGTACAAGAAGAAGAAAGGTCAGCCCAGATTAACATCAGACCATAAGATAACAAAAGTAAAATGGGCTAGAGAACATTCAAATTGGAATACAAAATAGAGACAAGTAGTATTCAGTGACTTTAAAAAATTTAATTTATATGGTCCTGATGGCTGATGTTACTACTAGCATGACATCAGAGAGGACAATAAGATTTTTTTCATATGCCAAATAAGGACGAGGATCAGAAATGGACTGGGCCAGATTTGGATACAATGGGAAGACTAACATCGCATTTCCAAGTGGGCATATGAAGGCCAGAGTACCAGGAACTGTTGGATATGCACCTCATGGCATTTGGAGAGAGGGTTGGAGGACCATTCTGGACATTCCACAGAACAATGCACTAATCCATGTAGCACACACTACATGGGAGTGTTTCTTAGACAATGGTGTGCATGTAATGGAGTGGCCTGTTAATTCCTGTGACCTTAACCCCATGGAAAACTTCTGGGGAATGCTCGCTAGGGTGTATGCCAACAAACATCAGTTTTCAACTGTTGCAGAACTGCAGACAGCCACCCCCTCTGTATGGGACGAGATAAGTCAAGATGTGCTCCTGTGACTTTTAGACAGCATGCCTCATCGTGTTTTTGACATTGGGGTGCAAAAAGAGTGGTTTCTGGAATGATAATACATAATTTTAAACAGTGGAACTAAACTTTTGCAACACATGGATTATGTCACTTTGTGTATTTATTCATTTACAGTCATCTAATAATATGCTAGTTTAATGATGTCATATTATTTTTACATTTCTGCTACCTTCACAAATAAATGTATGTGTTGGCTTCTTTAGATGTGTTTGTGTTGTGTTTGCTTAACTGAAAGGAGTGGACCTAAACTTTTGCAACACACTTTATGTCATCTGCATATACCTTTAGTAATGTATGCACATGCATCAAATTCTATTGCCCCATGTAGTGCTGTGTGATAGCATCAAACTTATTGATGGTTTCATGCAATCATCAATGATGGATCAATGCTTCCATCTGGCCATAGTCTAGCTTTCAATTTTTATTTTTTACCTCTTCTATCCTGTGGGAATAAGAGAATCTTTATTTTTAATCAACAGGCACAGCTATATTTTCTAACAAAACTTACTTGCAACAAAGTATCAAATAACTACAATTTATTCAACAAATAATAATAAATATTAAATAATTGATAATTTAATAAGATTAGTTTTATTAGAATTATTCGTTTATTTTCCAGAATGACTACTGCCTATCTAATGCTGACTAACCATCAAATTTTACCACAATGCACCTCACTTATAATGTCCAACTTCTGATTTTGAACTTACAGCAAACCCTGCATTGGAAAAACCATTGAAATTCAAAACAATCCAAGGATTAGTTGGTAAGTGCCATGAATCAGCAGGCTTACATTTCAGGTAGATAGTGGGACAGATGGATGGTGAGAGAGACTGGTCTCGATATATTAGTCAGTTCACCTGTGAAAATTTCTGAGAATCTAATAAAGACTTCAGAGGTTAAACATGGAATTTCAGAGAGGCGAGATGAAGTCTTTACTTTTGTGGCTACCCAGCTGTATTATGTCCATATTTTGTCCATTAAATCCAAAATTTTACTGTACTTGAGTATGGATATAAAACTAAAATCATTGGTCCAACTTTATAAATATATTAGATGCATTCAAAATGAGACTGAACTTGATATAAATATTTAAAAAAATAAATGTATAGAATAATTATCTAACACCAAAATATATGTATTAGATGTTTTAGTGAAAATGGTACAATTGTAAATCATCACTAAAACAATGTGGTACTCAAAAGAAATGGTCTACAAACTAAAATATACCTGTAGCTTTTGTACAGATATCCCTTATATGACATGGTTTTGCTCTAACACTGTTTCAAAATTTGGGATGTCCCCTGTACAACATGGCTTCCAGTTTCACTCTAACATGGTTTTAGGAATCCTCCATACAAAATTTCACAATTTTTAAGTGTAAACTTCATTATTCAACTACTGAATACACCGGGTTGTATATATAACATTCAATACACCAGATTGTAACATTTAACTAAAATTAACATTAACAGTACTTTTAATTGTGTTTGTTAGTTAATTATTGATTGGAAATAAAGTATTGATTGCTTTAATAAACATATTTCCCTTAGTAATAAAAAACAATAGTATACTTAAAAGAGATAAAACATCACTTATTGGACTGGAATGAAATATTTCACACAAAAGTCTTAAATTGTTTTCTAGTAAGAATTAATTTGAAACAGTTTTTTCGACTAACATTTTTAATCTTCAATTGGAGATCTTCTTTAGGTCTTGATTCTATATTTATTGACAGAATGCTTAAATTGAATGGTGATGTTTCTTGAAAAAGTTTATATAATTTTTAAACAAAAGAGATTCTCGGGATATATAAAATAGAAATAAAAGTAACGATAAATACATAAAATTACAAAGTATACAATCAAAATCAACATTTAAAGACTAACAAAACCAAGAACTTTTTGTTATATTGTCCCTATGTCATGTTGTTACGTCATATTTGGTCATGTGGTCGTATACGAATTGCCATGTATATGATATTCCTCTTTAAAATTTAAGAGCTCATCACTGTTTGAAAATCTTAATTGGAAAAATTGTTTCAAATTAACTGTTACTGGAAAATCATTTAAGGCTTTTGAGTGAAGTATTAACAATAGTACACTCTTGTTAACTTCTGGAACATAACCCTATGTTTTGCATTAGTCCTTTGTTTCGTATAGAACAGATTCATATAACACAGTACTTTTGCAGAATGTATCTACTGTGTTATGTGAGCCATACCTGTATTTTTATTTTACTTTCAGTAAAATAATTAAATAAAACTTGTGTACTAAAAGTACCCAAGTTATTATTCAACTAATATATGCTGTCACACAAATGATTCTAAATTACAAAAAAGTTTGCACCCTTGCCTACAATACATTTTACAATAGAGAGGGTATATAGATATACTGTTGATGTAATATAGTAATGTAACTGCATGATATGCATGACACTGTTAAATTCTATCAATTTAAGTATTTAAATGCTGTTATACACATTTACATGCTTTTCTTTTTAACAGTACAATTACACGTCCGAATTAGACTTTATCAGAACTGTAGACCATACCCACAGGAGCAAAAATGTCAAAGGAACCATACCTCTATATATGACCCCCTTTGCAAGATACAGCTCCCCAAAATCAGCCTACTTCCAGGTGACACACAGTCAAGAGTCCTGTTGCTCTGCATTAACTATTTAGCCCACAACTATGCCAGCTTTAAGTAGTCCACTTGACTGTGGAATACTTGATGTTATATAGTTTTAGAGGATGTGGGGATCACCCCACACGGGTACCGAAGTGCGAGTTACAGTAAACACCAAAGTGCACCACTACACATGGAGTGTCAGTCAAGGCAAGCTATTTCTTGCCTCAACCAACACGAAGCATGGAGAACAGGCAATATACTGGTTCACAGTAAAAACTGATATTTGGAGGCAAATATCTAATGAAGAGTCACATATACAGGTATGGTTCCATTGACTTTTTTGCTTGTACAGGAGTGCCGATGGCTCTGGAGGGGTGGCAAATAACTCATATGGAGTTCACATCTTACCTTTTTAACTTAAAAAAACAAAATAAACAACACAACCAGCTTTTAAAGAATTTCAGAGGTTAATGTTACCTTAGGTAGCCAAGATGGCGACTCATCTCTGATTCCAGCAAGGAAACAGCGGGACGCACGTTCTAACCTAACCTAACCTATTCTAATAAATTATCATAATTATTAGCAACCAAATTATTAGAATAGGTTAGGTTAGGTTAGGTTAAAACGTGCGTCCCACTGTTTCCTTGCTGGAATTAGAGATGAGCCGCCATCTTGGTACCTAAGGTAACATTAACCGTGGAAGTCCTAGCGTGGGGTCCAATTGGAAGAAATTGGTCTAATTGGCTTAAAGCCAGTCCTGATTCGACTGAAACAGTGTTCAGGACCTCCTTATGTCATGATCATCTCTAAAACGTCATCCACTGTAGTATAAATGCAGCTCTGAATGAAGTGTTTGTGACCTCATCAGTGTTTTGTCGTCTAGGGCAGGGGTGGCCAACTTTTGTGCACATAAGATCTACTTTTTATCGTAAAAATGTGTCGCGATCGACTTGTTGTCATAGGCATAGTCTAAGTGAGGAGGGGAAGTGTGAAATACATACTATGTTTATACACTGTTTCAGTATGAAGTGCACTCACTGCTTATGAGTCGAGTCATAACTGCATGCATACAGTTGCGTTCGGTTACAAATATAATACATTAAGTCAAGACATCGCTAGCGATCGACCAAAATTGGCTTGTTGGCCACCCCTAGAGTCTAGGGGTGGCTTGTTGGCCACCCCTAGACTCTAGGGGATACAATGTGGGAAAGATCAAACCCCTCATTCAGAACTGCAATTTACCCACAAGCGTTAAGTTACATTTTGTTTCTTTTTTAAAATACAAATAATGAGAATAGTCAACTTACTCTGTCATGATTGTGCTTTCTTTTTATTTTTGTTTTTTTAATTTAAGAGGTAGTAAGATTACACTTCCGTCGCTCAGAAACAAACTGTCATTCCTTCCAACTGTTACCGCTAGAGGCGCTTGCATCATAAACCTAAATAATAAAAACAATTCTTTAATTTTTTTTTTTTTTGCAAATTGTCCTTTTTGTCTGATTATTTAAAGATATAGTGTAAGAAACAAATTATGTAAAAATATTATATGTATTTATTATTATTATTATTATTATTAACTTTAACTTTTGTCCTTTAGGCACTAAGAAGGGCTTTTCGTGTCCATCACAGATTCGGCAGACTTACATTTTATGCAGATAGTGGAACGGATGGATGAGTAACGAGTCCTGATATATCAGAATCGGTTCACTCGTGATAATTTTTGAGAATCTATGGACTCGAACATAAGATTTCATAGCGGTGAGATGAGTCTTACCTCTGTAGCCATTGGGTTATGCTTTGTTTGCATTAAAGAATCTCCGCCGTTAAACTTTTTCACAGTCATCAGTTGTGGCATTTTAAATTAGTCATTTTTCGTGTATCCTACGTCCGTGATTTTAATTTCACAAATTTTACTTTCTCTGCGTGTTCTTTTTCAAACAGATTCGTGCAATAGCCAAACGTTGCGTTGTACATAGTGGTGATATTCAGCGGGTTCGCACAGGTTCGGCCGAACCCGTTTGGTAAAATTTTAAGTTTTCCGAACCTTGTTAAACACACGTAACATTTCTCAGTAGTTTTGTTTCTTTTAAAAAATATATTAAAATATACGTATTATACTCTGTAACACTACTAAACTAGAGCCTTATACCCCATTCGCACCGAGCATTTCAATCTAGATTGTGAACAAGGTCGGGGACTATGCCTTGGTGCGATCTCTCTCGACCGTTTTAATGTCGACTGAAACGAGGTTAAATCGCGATCGATTCAAGAGAGTTCTTGAAACTAGATCCAGTCATAAGAGAGATCCCACAATCTCGCGCGCGAGATAATACAAGATGGCTGTGGAACACGTGTCGGGCTATGGACAGCGAAATAGAAAGGATATTGTATTTCGAGAGACGATGACATCTGTCTATTCGGGGTGAAAAATTTCTCTGCCTAAAAATAAAAAAAAAGGTCGATAGCATTAATATACTATTGTTACCTGGTCTTCGCCCAGGTCCCCTTACGTTCCAAATACGCCACTGATTATTAGATATATCGCAAGAAAAGGTATTGTATTTATTTCTAGCTAAAACTTCCATTTTGTTTGTCGGCGATTGTTAGGGAAAAATTTTCTGCTAGCGAACCCTTTGTTAAATATTTCGAATATCACCACTAATTGTGCAGTCATATTTCCTTTCGTCTATGTGTCCGACTTTTTTTTTCGCTTGCAGAGACTAGAGTAGTCAGCTAATCGTTCGTTTTCACCTGACTTCAATTACAATGCGACAGTCTGTCGCTACTTTAAATATAGCGACTTTCTTTGAGATAAATTACACACCACACACCACATACGGGTGAATACGGATGCGATCGTTTCTGTTTACAACGTCAGCTTTCGTCGTTTTTTGCTTTGGTTATGCGCCAAATTTTATACGTGGCAATTGTTGCCACGTATAAAATTTGGCGCATAAATTTGAATTTGGCGCATAAAAAAAATAAATTTGATTTTTAAAAATCGCTTGAATTTTAACTAAAACTTTCCTTCGCATTCTGCCAACTCCTAATCTGCGTTCCGGTTGCCTGTGTGCGCGCTTTCCGCGATCCAATACCAGAAGGTACTGTACATGTGGTCACAAGACCAGACATGACTTTCAGTTTCGCTGGGTATTCGTTGAAAAATCGAATTACGAAAATGATGATCTAAAAAATAACGATTTCCGAAGATGTTACGATTGGTGGCGCACGTCTGCTGGAAACCCTTTTTCGTTCGGGTGATGTTTGCGAACGCAATCGAACCAGCGACTACAGGTTTAGCACAGAACAAATCCGAGACCATATAGTCGCAGGGAATTAATTACTTGTAGCCAATTTCTGTGGCAAACGCTTGGCTACTATAAAAGAACTTTATCCCTTATTTTATCGAAGTGTCAGTCAGCATGAACAGTTACAATTTTGGTAACAGTGCAAGCAGTCGGTTGGGTGGCCGAGCGGTCTAAGGCGCTGGTTTAAGGCACCAGTCTCTTCGGAGGCGTGGGTTCGAATCCCACCCCTGCCAGTTAATCCGATTTTTTACGTCTAGTTTTGCGTCGATGTATGCAAATTAAATCGTTCGTTTTTGCAAGTCGCTATCGTTACTCTCTTTTTGTAGATTTGTACGGGAACGGACGAACGGAGAACGATGATATTGCTACGTTTGCACAATGCGTTTATTGCAATCGCTTAAAAATCTAAGGCTATCGGAAAGATTTCTGAAGCGAATGCGAGTTTTGCACGTTACGATGGAAAACTGAAATAACAGAAACGTTGGCAGAGAAACCGTTTCTGCACACTTTGCATCAGTATTTGTCAAACATGACCGTAAGAATGTTTAGTAGAAATAAGGTAGAGGGTAAAAAGAAAGTTTCGCATTTCAAGAATGCGTAAAAAATCGCATTAACTGGCAGGGGGGGGATTCGAACCCACGCCTCTGAAGAGACTGGTGCCTAAAACCAACGCCTTAGACCACTCGGCCACCCTACCGCTCGAGCATGTTTCACAAATACCGCAGCAATTAAGAAGACAACAAGTTTCGGCTTTTTTCCTAAAACCCATTGCGTGCCGACGGCAGCAGACGATACCGTGAGGCCTTAACGGGTCACCGAACACAATCATGTCAGCTTCGGTAGTTTCAGATTTTGCTTAAACTAAACCAATTTTTTTTTTTTTTTTTTTTTTTTTAACAGCTCGCAGCCACCAAGCTAATACTTCGATTTCGCTTCTACAACGTTCGTGACTACAGTGTTGATGTGTAAAATAAATTTGATTTTTAAAAAGAAAACTGTGAGGTCCCAGACGAGGTCCGAAATCGCGTAGATCGTGGAATTCTTGTGTTTAAAATTATGACGAAAGGTTACAATAGAGAGAGAGATAGAGAGATAGAGAGATAGAGAGAACCATTTGTTTAAACAACGCGGCAGAAAAGGTAGACAACGGATCCCGGACGATCCTTACATGTGTTAAACGATCTGTTAATGTCGAACCGAAAGATAGAACTCTGACACAAACGCTCGTACACAATCGAAATAGATTAAGAAATCGTGAAAAGGGGAAGGTTTAACAATCAAAAAGACATCGCGCCGGATCGTTTGAATTCTCAAATGCCATAAGAAAGGAAATAAAGGGCTTAATTACTAGCGTACAGATCTACGTTTCATCAACATCTTCCGGTCAGAGTCGAGGGACAGTGTCGGATAGACCGTCCCGAACGGACCTTTCTCGTGATCCGAACTGCTTTAAGACCTCACCTGGAGTCAGAAGAAAAACCAATCAGAAAGCGAAATAAGGGAACTAGAACCACTCAAAAGGGAAGATTCGAGGGAGAAATACTATAAAAACCCCGAATCTCAAGGTCGAAAGGCAGTTCTCCTCTAAGGTAAAAGGCGCGATTAATCTGTGTCGCATCCTCCATGGATTATTCCGACTCATCCGATACATCCCGACATCGAAGAACTCATAACTAAGCCTGTCATCTCTCCTACATCATCTCTGCTCCGGGGCCGTCGTCAACCTTCCGTGCTAACTTCATTCGACGGGACCGAACGTCTCACCAACCCCGGACTGTGCTGGACACTAGAACATCTTCATCGACAACGAACTTCCAGTCACCCAAATAACATACATGTAAGCTCATTATTTTTACTAGGAAAGGCTATAGTTAATTTTTCATAATGATGATTCAATTATAGTTTAGAGTATTCATGATTAGTTATGACAGAAGTATTATTTTTCAGATTGAAGGTGTGGAGGATCAGTGTTCCTGTCGTGCATATCGCAATTGGTAGTTTTCCGATGAGAATAATTGTCTGTCTTTTTATCAATGTATTGATAGGGAATTATCAATGTATTGATATAAATATACTTTTTTACGTGCGCATACATAATTTATATAATGTTATAATTGTTTTATATGATATAATTTCTTGAAGACTAATTACAGAAATTGTCATCATCTAAATTTATCAAATCAATAAAATGATGGAATGGCGTTAGGACATTTGTATTCGGGAATGGTAGGCCTATACAATTGAAACCAAAATGGCGTGAAGAAAAACAAACACATAAAGATGGAATAAAAAATTCTAGTAAACAAATAAGGAATTAATATCTAGGTGAGCAATCACGGTATTTTTCAAGTGAGATCTTTTCCGGATATTTGACTCCCTCGCTCCCATTGGGAGCCTGGCCTGAATCCACGTTGAGTATAACTAAAAAGGACCTCTCACTCGTTAGTGTCCAGAGGATGAAAAAAGTTTAAACAATTATTAATGTTACTTGTTAAAAATGAAACGCAGTAACAAGCAAACCAAACTTTTTAAATTACTATTGCCTGGTATTATTTTGCACATTACAAATGAAAAACAATAACAACAATTTGTAATGTTTTTATCTGTAATTAATTTGTTATGCACAGAATCCTGTTGTAATGCACTTTCTTCATTATAGTATTATATTATGGATAAAATAGAATATGATGCCATGTATATATATAAAAATTAAATAAATATGAACAGTACAGCCTGATTGCGTGATTCAAAAGTCTCCCGATGAAATGTATACTCTCAAAGGAATGGACTTGTAAAGTGTGCGTGTATAGATCTTCGACTTCTTAACATTCGTTCAATACGAATAGAAAAAAAAAAAAAAAAAAAAAAAAAGCGTTGATACATTCGGATAACTAACATTCAAATTTATCATATTCTGTAACTTACAGGTGACGACATAAGGGACTATATTAACTTTCCTCTTATTTATATTCTATTAACTTAAATACCGTTTTAAGAAAATACATTTTGTTAGCATAATAGAAACGCCAGTCATTATTTAATTCAAATGTATTATTTATTTTGATACACTTAACATCAAATTCTAGTTTAGTTAGTATTCAATCATAACTTTCTTTTTTATTTAAATCAAGTACTTGTATGTGGACAATGGCGGATTTGGAGATCCAAATCTGTAGCTATCCGGCTGGCTAAAATTTGGCTTTCGGTATAAGATAGAATCCTAGAAATTTTTCATGATATGTCGAGCTCCTCCCCTCATCACTCGATCACCCCATTGTGAGCCTGGCTGAAGGCATGATTATTATAGAAAAAATAAAACAGTTTCTCTTAATGCCAAGAAGACGGAAAGAATGAATAAACAAAAAGAACTATTTCGTATTGTTTTATGTTACCCATTAATTTAACTGAATTTAAATAGATTTTTGATTTAAGTAGATATTTTTTTCTGTATTTCTATATATATATAATATATATATATATATAGAAATACAGAAAAAAATATCTACTTAAATCAAAAATCTATTTAAATTCAGTATATATATATATATATATATATATAGAAATACAGAAATATTTGCTTGTAAAAATTCGAAAATTATATATATATTTTCGAATTTTTACAAGCAAATTAAATACTAAACTATTGAAATTCGGTAGTCACATTCTTGTATTATTATAATTTGGAATAAAAGTTTGAAAATTTATTAATTTCTATACGGAAAAAATTCTGATGCCATCACGTTTATTTAATAAAACTTTTTTCCTAATACAAACGACACCGAATATTGGAAATATAACATATTCACCTCACAAAGTATTGTACAACTATGAAAAAATCATTAGTACAAAAATGGTGTGTATATATATATATATATATATATATATATAATACACACCATTTTTGTACTAATGATTTTTTCATAGTTGTACAATACTTTGTGAGGTGAATATGTTATATTTCCAATATTCGGTGTCGTTTGTATTAGGAAAAAAGTTTTATTAAATAAACGTGATGGCATCAGAATTTTTTCCGTATAGAAATTAATAAATTTTCAAACTTTTATTCCAAATTATAATAATACAAGAATGTGACTACCGAATTTCAATAGTTTAGTATTTAATTTGCTTGTAAAAATTCGAAAATCGTTTAATAAAATATACAATATACCACAGTTTAAGAATATTGGAGAATATTTTCAAGATGACTAGGAGATGACTTATTTAAACCGTTAACGAATTGTTTTATTCAATTTTCTATACCCTTCTTTAAATAATTGATAATGAAAATCATTATTATATTTTTACAAGACAATTAAATAAACAATTAATTTTTCAAAACCTTTCTTTTTTTGCATGAAAATTTTTTTATTTATTATTTCTAAACTACGAGTATATTCTTCTAATCTAGAAAGCTCAATATTTACAATCTTTCACATATACTTTTAAATCTTTACCCTTGCAATTATTTATCCATGCATACCTGTAAATAATAATTACAATTATTGAGTTTTCAATTTGCATATTTTTGTATAATATTATAACTTTAACAGTTTTAATCTAAAAGCGAAACCATACATTATCATCAGAAAATTCTCTTACCAAGCGTTAAATCCGTGTCTTTTATAGATCTTTTTTGCGCATTTAATATCATCATCTAGATTATCGTCCAAAAATTCTGGAAAAATAAAATAAATTAATTAATAAACATTGTTTTTATTCTATTTACAATTTTATGTATTAATTAAACTTACTACTACATTGTATGTTGCATTCGTTATGTTGACTTGGAGGAGTACACCAGTATTTATTGTTAATCTGTAATAAATATGAGTTATAAAGGAAAAAATCTAGCAACGAGAGTTGCGTAACTTTCCCGGCTATTGAGGTTTTATTTAAAAACCTTTTATATTATAAAGCAAAAAATAAGATTGTGTTAGAAAAAATTTTTATATTTTAAATTACTATAAAATGACAAAAAACTTAATTTTGAGGGAAGGGATGAGTTTTATAAAGAAGAAAAGTATAAATGTTAATAACGAATAAAATTTTCATTAAGTCCTACTCTTCTCGAGATACATGACACCCTTTATCTTCCAACCCTCTGGACCTTTCACCATCAAAATTTAATAGCATCAATACCTCTCATATACAAACCATCATACAAAATTTTAGATTTTTTATCTTTACCCGTCCTGAGATATTAAGCGAAATAGAAACAAACACATCCACCCACACACATACATACGTATATTCGAAATCTTTTTGCCGTTTTTTAACTAGGATTCAGGTGGTCTCAAAACGTGGAGATCAATTTTGATACGATTCCAATACTCTCCTTTGTTATGTATACATAACAACCAGGAATACGTATGAAATTAAAGAAAATGTTTAGAAATCATACCTGAAATATACCAAAATCTACACTTCCATTTTTATTAGGGCGACCCTTTGCAGCAGTGTTTAATGAACTTTCGTGTTCAGCCAAACAGATCCCTAAATATTATTTTTTTATTACATCTTCCGTTCGATTGATAAAAACTAACTATAATAAGAAAATTTTAACAATTTTCGTAACGATCAAAAGATTCTTACAGTCAGCGATCTTGTCTCGAGCAATGCCGTGAACAAGCAAAATCTTAGCTAGTTCACACCGTCCAAGCTTCTTTCCGTCTATCACGTATAGTGATAGAAAAAGAACACTAATAATACATAACAGCTTCGCAATCATCTTACTCAAGAAATCGAAGCAGGAAATATATATATTTTTCATTTTTATTCACGTAAAATAAATGATAATATATTATCACTGTAAAGATATTTCAAAAAACCAATAGAAGGTTTTATTTTATTGATTTTTTTAAGTATCTTTACAATGATAATTTTTGATAATTTTGATATATTCGGTTATTTTAATATGATAAAATACATAAGATAATTTCTCTTATTTTTTTTTCATTAATTTTAATTATAAATTAAGAGTCTCAGAATAGTATGAAAACGAAAGTTTGCATTAAGAACACTGTATTTATTTTTATTTAAACTACTTTGAATATTCCTCATAAAAGTTATATTAGTAACAGAATCGTGCTGATTATATATCTAACCTCCTTTCAAGGAAAATACTTGAATTGAAATATCGTGACTTCTGGCTTGGATTAGAAGTTTATATATAGTTAATCGGTGCTTCCTGTCCCTAATCTTTTCATAGCTAGTCTCGGCTTTCATCTGTCTAACGTTGTTCTCCAGATTAAGAAAAGACAGACAGACAGATGGTAGTGAGAAGTTATAGATCTACAGTTTTTTCAAATTGCATCCCATTAAACACTTGTTAACAGCAAAATTAGTCTGAACTAATGTGATCTTTAAGCAGTAGTTATTAACAATAGACGTTGTTTTTTTAATTCTTCCCACCCTGTAGGCACTAAGAGGGCCTTTTTTAGCAAGCTCATTGTGAGTTTGGCCAGGCCCACAATGGGACGGCTGGGTGGTGAAAGACGGGGCCCGACATATCCGGACGGACCACCCGACTCATGAATTTAAGACCTTTCCGAAGAAAATTCTAATGTTAAAACTAGGGAGACAAGCTACCTCCCTTTGTCTACATACCGACAAGTTGTCGGAATTGTATTGTAAAATATAAGGCAAAAATCTTGTATATATGTTTAAGTGTTTTCTATATTTTCAGTTATGTTTGTAAAAAAAAAGTTAATTTAATTTTCTGAAAGTTAAATAAAGAAAAAATGTTCTTGAGGTGCAATAGCAGGACAAGGACGACCCTGATTTCTCGAATAGGGAAAATGGTGATTATCTAATAAAAAAAAAGTGCCAGCTGAGATGATTATACGCTAGTGTTGTTGGCCTTTTTAGCTTCACATTGGCTGTTGTCTGCTGCTGACGGCACGCACCGGGTTTTAGAAGAAAGGTCGAAAGCTTCTTGCCTTCCAGTGGCGTGCGGTGACATTTGATGATAGGGAAGCTGTGCCGGCCCTGGATAGAATCATTGCAAGCGTTTTTATACGATATTTTGGTGTGTAGCATCCACCAGCTAAACCTCGTGAGGTTGGTGATATGTGTAAATGAGTATAATCTGGCTGCTTTACACGATTCAAATATTTTCACCGTGGAAGCTATCCCCTATTCGACAATACAACGCTTCCATTGGGAATATGCATATACGCATTTATATTCGAATATACAATAGCAATCTTATCATTTTTCTCACATGTAGTATAGAAATTTGAATACAAAATGCGGTTATAATAAAATATTAATTTTAACTAATTCAAAGTACGTTAAAATATGAAAATAATCGCACAATATGTATTTATATTTTAGAAAATACAAGGGAAACGGCGCTTCCACAACTTACATGGACGACACGCTACTGTTGCCTTCTTAATTGATGTGGCATTTGTCAGAAGTGTCAGAGTGGTAGGGTGGCCGAGCGGTCTAAGGCGCTGGTTTTAGGCACCAGTCTCTTCGGAGGCGTGGGTTCGAATCCCACTCCTGCCAGTATTTTTGCGCATTCTTAAAACCTGAAGCTTTATTTTTACTCTCCACCTTATTTGTACTAAACATTTTTACGCTTTTTTACGGCCATGTTTAATTAACAAACGCTGATGCAAAGCGCTTAGAAAGTTTGCTTGCAAACATTTCTGTTATTTTAGTTTTCCACCGTAACGTGCAAAATTCGCATTCGCTTCAGAAACCTTTCCGATAACCTTAGATTTCTAAGTGCAAACCGGATTTAGTGTCGACGCCCTTTGCTATTCCTGACGCGGGATTAAAGTCATCCCCCCTTTTCGCCGAGCTTACACAATCATTCAAAATCCGATTTGTTTGCATTTATAAAAGTGCAATGTATCCGTCTCTCACATACTGAAATCTTTGATAGTGGTATGCACTATCAAAGATCTCAGATATTAAACAACACTGTCTGCAACTAGGGATTGCAATTGCTGGATCCCTCATCCAGCAATCCAGCTGGATCCAGCGCATTCTTCGGCCTGCTGGATCCAGCACTTGGTGCTGGATCCAGCGCTGCGGATCCGCAAATACTCAATTAACTTTCTAAATAATTGCGCAAAGGTCTACGTCGTCGCGTTGCCGCTTTGCTAACTACTAGACTGCAACTAATTACTTACTCACTACTTTACTAACACTAATAATTAAATTACTTATAAATAAACTATACCTTAATCAATTCAACAAAATTTAATAAAATAATAACGTATTCAAATCGCTTTTAACGATCTTCCTCAGTTACAAAAAAATACAACATTAACTATAGAACATAAAATGTGTTTGGAATAAATGTAAAAAGAATAGTGCTTAATTACATTCCATTTTTAAACAAGATACATAGATGTACTGCCAGGTCTAATAATTTTCGTATTGTATACCGACGTAATCCCACTGTTTTCAAACTTTTAAGAAACGATAAAAAGAAAGAGGATCGGAATTCAACAACGGGTATGTATTCGGTGCCTTTACACAACCAACGTTTCAATTCCAAGCTCGTTTATGTGGGTGCAACGATGCGCAGTTTAAAACAAAGGCTCAAGAGCACAAATATACAATCAGTAAGAACCTTGACAACACTGCGCTGCCATCATACGCAAGAGAGAAGGATGTTAACGTCCAATGGGATCGAGCGGCAATTATAAAAACGACGACGAATAGGCAAACGGTCAAACATCTTGAGAGATTGGAAATCTGCAAGGCGCACATGACAACTGGTTGTATAAACCATAGAGATGCGGACTCATTGTCTACCATGTGGAGATCCTTTTACATTAATTAATGTTATTAACGGACAATGCTGGTTTCATTGGATCTTATATACAGGGTGTTTTTTTTTAAACTGACGGTACTCAGAGACATCTGTAGAGCAATCTAACAGCCGGACTGTCGCCAAATTTGGGAGAGTGACTAAGGACGACATGGGAAAGAGATTCCGCGAAGAAAAAAGTAGTACCCAAATTTTCCGGTAGGGGTGGATTTGGCGCTGTTGTAGCAAAACAGCTAAGAATCTGCATAAAATCCAGCTGCAATTAACAAACACACGAATGAATAATCAGACAGAGGTTTCAGTGTAATAACGAAAGTTTAATTAATCAGCAAATAACCTTCTCCCTTCTTCAATGTGATCACCGTCCTGCTGGACAACTCATTGCATCCTGAACACCGTGTTCTCTATGGCCGAACGTAACATGTCCGCAGGAATGTTCATCACAGTTCGAGAAATGTTGTCCTTCAAAGTCATCAAGTTTGGGACACTACCAAGATAGACCTTGGACTTTAAGTAACCCCACAGGAAAAAGTAACATGGGGTTAGATCCGGGGAGCGAGGCGGCCATGCAAGTGGAAAAAAGCGACTGATGACCCTTTCTTCAGTGAAGTGCTGGTAGCTTTTTCGCTACAACAGCGCCAAATCCTCCTCTACCGGCGAATTTAGGTACTACTTTTTTCTTCGCGGAATCTCTTTTCCATGTCATCCTTAGTCACTCTCCCAAATTTGGCGACAGTCCGGCTGCTAGATTGCTCTACAGATGTTTCTGAGTACCGTCAGTTTAAAAAAAACACCCTGTATATATTTTTTCCGCTATTTATTTTGTTTATTTATCTATATTTTGTCTGTTTGGGCGTTTTTCGTTAATTTTCATATTTATTCCGAACACATTTTATGTTCTATATTTAATGTTCTATTTTTTTGTAACCGAGGAAGATCGTTAAAAACGATTGAAAACGTTATTATTTTATTAAATTTTGCTGGATTGATAAAGGTGTAGTTTATTTAACTTATTCTACTTCCAGTACATAGTTTTATATACTTATAAATAACTACAGACTAATATGTAGAGCCTATATATGAAAACTGGTAAGACTGATAGCCACTTAGCCACTGATTATCCGTCCTTACATTATTATAATATATTAATATAAATTAATCAGTAGAATTACCTTTGCTATTATTTAACTTAAAGATTACATTATAATTATAATCTAACTAAACATTTAAAGTTAATTATCTCTATCTCAAATGTTAAACCGAACCAAAGTTAAGTTTACTACCTAAATGTGTAAGAAGTTTTTAATTTATGGTGACCAGTCTAAATAATAAAAGCTCTTTAAGTATTTTTAAAAAAATGTTTTATTTCATTAAAAAAACATAAATTGCAGGATAGATAGATAGACAGATAACACTTTATTGCACCGAAAATACATCCATGCTGGATCCGCGCTGGATCCGCGCTGGATCCAGCTGGAATGATTTCAATCCAGCAAAAATCCAGCTGGATTCAAAACACTGCTGGATTGCAATCCCTATCTGCAACACTATTTCGTGGATATATTTACACCAAAATAATTACAGAATAAAAACTTGGATGTCAACTCACTGCTGTTTCTTATGCTTTCCCACGAATCAAGGCTGGATTTGCACATAAGCTAAATTAGGGCCTCACATTCGATACACTTAAAAACGTGTATCATTATTTTGTGGAGAAGAAGGGCCTATTATATCTTTTCCCGGGAATCAGGGCCGGCCTTCTCGATAAAGGGGCCCGGGTGCAAGAAACTATTTGGGCCCAAATGTTTTTCTAAAATAAAAAAATTTACAAAACACGAACATATATTAATGCATGTTTATTTAAAGCGTGATTTTGTTCTTGCTAATACATTAATTACTTCAGAAAAATTACTAAAAATACTGCATTCTTGATAATGTTGGGGCCCCCTCAATCGCGGGGCCCCGGTGCGTAGCATCCGCCGCACCCCCCGATGGCCGGCCCTGCCGGGAATATTTACATATTAACTCTGTAATAACCATACAAACAAAATTTTGGGCCAATTCAATCCCTTTTCTATATTTCACCAGAGATCGACAATATACAACACGAAGATAAAACATAAATCTTGTTTAAAATGACCTACAAGATATCGTTAAAAACACGTACATGTAAAACACTCGACGCCGACCTTTCTTTGTAGGATCCCACGTCAGTTACTTTAAACAGCACTAAAAAGATTTTTTTTTTTGTGAATATGTTGCCGATCATTTTAAAGATTTATGTTTCATCTTCGTGTTATATATTGTCGGTTTCTGGTGAAATACAGAAAGAGGATTAAATTGGCCCAAAATTTTTTATACGGTCATTACAGTGAGCCTATTATATGTTTAGGTTCACAACTAATTTAACTCTAGCCTTGCCAAGAAATATTAATTGTTTTGTTTATACTCTAATTGCTACAGCTCTGTATTTACTTCTTAAACTTAGGCCTTAAACTTGATTCCTCAAACAAAAAAATTTGAATCACCATGAATCTATTGTTATAAATTGTTTTTTAAAACATTAATTAATAGCTTACACCCACCAAGCTAATATTTCGATTTCGCTTCTACAACTGTTGATATGAAAAAAGAAATTTGATTTTAAAAGAGAAAACAAAAGACGTAGGCTGAAATAAACCTAGGCATTTCCGAAGTTAAGAGCAAAGATCTCACAAAACTTCATTAAAACGAAAAAGCATTTAACCCAGTGACAGGGTACTTAATAATACAAACAAACAGGTACTAGTTTCTTCGGATCGTGGCCACGATTCCGAAGAAACTAGTACCTGTTTGTTTGTTTTTTAAGTTATGGCAACTCAACACTTGGGCGATCTGCCTAGAAAATGCCTTCCGGGAGGTCTTTTTAAGGGTCACTGACCTCTATTCAGGCGTTACAGATGAAGAGAAAATCTGGAGAACTCCACGTGGCCAGTTCGTTCTGGCGAGGCGTGAACCCACGACCGAACCATAGTTGCCAGATCTGAAGGTTAAAAAGTAGCGTGGTTGTGCTCCAAAAGTAGCGGATTTCTACTGTTTGTAGCCCAAACAATAAAACTGAATTATTTTGCAACTATCCACTTTTACTAATGAAATAAGTTTGTAATATATATATATGGACATTTGGTGTATCTGCATCAATTTTCTCTAAATCAAAGCGAGTCATTCGCAGGCGCGGCGATTCATTTTTTGAACTTAGAAACTTAGCGACTGCGACTTTTGTTTTCAGTTTTAAGGCCTCTCTGTTTACACTGTATCAAGAATTGTTGTATCTGTTAGACTAGTTTAGAGATTGTCGGAGAGATTAGTAGAAACTAGTTAGACTCGCGTAACTGGTTATACAACAAAGAATACACAAAGATTACACTGTCTTGACTCACGGAAGGTCAGCGCTGGAAAGGGGAGTGTGAAACGAGGTCACCATCCCCGAAGGGTTAACAGCGTCACCAACCTTTTATTACGTAACGGAAGAACGTTTACAAAACATCGCGACACAATTCGTTGTACGTAACGATGTCGTATAACATTTGACAATAATTTCGATCGTTGATTTCAACAATATCAAAATTTAATAACTTTTGGATCGCGTATTGGGAGAGAAAATTGGCAATTCCAACAAGATAATGCTGCCATTCATGCATCAAAGTCAACTAAAAGTTGGTTTGCTGAAAAAAAAATTAATGTAATTGATTGGCCATCATGGAGTCCTGATATGAACCCAGGGAAATGTTAACAATGGAAGTGTTAAGAAAAAGCGACATGCAATATTTACAGGCGCAGATGCGTTTTTCCGGGAAATCGAACATATTTTCAGACCAATCTATAAATTCTCAAATTAGTCTGGAAACAGGGAAACCTAATTCTTGCATTCTGTGAAAAAAGATGAGATTGGCTATAATGTAATAATTTTAATCTTCGCTGTCGTTACTTTTGCCCGAGCAACACTGGGCCTATTCACTACATTTTGAGTAGACGTTTCCTTTTTTTTAGGTATTCCTTGGAATACCTAAAAAAAGGAAAAAAATGAAACGTCTACTAAAAATGTAGTGAAATCGTCAAATTAGAGAAAGGAACGTTCTAAAACAGACATAGAATCAAGATGTCAAGCGGGAAAAAACAGGAAAACGAAGTAGAAGTACAAATAAATTTGTGAGTAGCATATTTTCGTTTTAAAAAAAGAATTAAAAATAGGCCCATATTGATAGATATATGAGAGGAAAAAATTAATAAAATTAGCAGTGTCAGTGGCAATGGATTGTGGATTACTGGAGCGAACGACGGATAGAAAACGGAAGCAAAGTATCTTTATCTTTGTTAAACGTTGCAACTTTATTTATACAATTAAGTGTAATAAAATTAAAACTTTATTAGTTTTGTATGATACAATAAATATTATGCGATTTTATACAGTCAAACCTGTTTTTATGCGCTCTTTTTATGTGCGATTTTTATTTGTGCGATTTTTTTAATGCGAATTTTTAATTTGTGCGGTATAGTTGGCGACTAGTCTCGTGCGATTCGTCATGTCTCACGTTGACTTATTATAGCTAAATAAACTTATTATAGCATAAATGCAATTATTATAGTAATAATATTGCATGAATATGCGAAAAATGAAATAATTTACTTTTTAAGTCAACAAAACACCACCTGGACAAAAATATGTAAAACAGACGATAGACCAGACGATGCAGTCAAGTGCTGACATCTGTTGTCAATAAATTCTATTTCGTACGGTTTTGAGTTATTTTCTATGTGAGACTTTTTTTATGCGGTCCCTGTTGACCGCATAAAAAAATTATTTTTAAAATTGTGTTGCGAAAACTATTATTTACAGCCATTCGTGAAGTTTCGTGAGATTTTTTTTAATGCGTTTTTTTTAATGCGGTCCCTATCCCCCGCATAAAAACAGGTTTGACTGTATATGAAAATAAAGAAGTAGCGTATTTTTAGGAATTGTAGCCTGAAGGTAATTATTACTAGCCCAAAAAGTAGCGTGTCGCCCAATTTAAAATTTTTGTAGCGAGGGCACTTAAAAAGTAGCCCAATCCGCTACTTGTAGCCCAATCTGGCAACTATGGACCGAACTGACTCTCACGGCCGATTGCAGAGACATCGTTTAGAGGCCAACGGCGGTTTACAGATCGGATAGACCACGGCTCGGAAAAATTTCATTGAAGAGACAGCGTTTCTCGCTTGCCACAGTTTAAACAGCGATTAGAAACTAGTTATTTGACCTACTTTCTAGACTCACTCGACAGCAGGTTTAGAGGGCTTTTTGTAGTTTTGTGGTGGAAAAGTTTAGATAAAAAATGGATATCGTTCTTTTGATAAATGTTGTAAACGGTACGAATCGACAAAATTATTCATTAATTAATTGCTTGGAGCAAAAATAACAAAATTAAATACTTTAAATGTTCAAATTTCGATATTCAAATGGGAGAGGACTTAAAACTACAATTAATTTAAATAAGATGCATTTATTTACAATTAGAGTAGGCCTATCGTGTCGGTTATAAAACGTTAGAGGCTGAGGCATTTTGGGGTCATTGTAGTTACAGAACGTTCTGTTAAACAAACGAAACAATTTTAATAATTACCGAAACTTTTTATAGAAATAAAAAAAGTATATAAGAGTAATAATAAAATATTTAAAATTATTTATTTCTACAGTTACGAAGGGTGACAGTAATACGATGTCGAAATAATTCGTTAAAAATCTATTCTGAAAACGAATTTCGAATTCGGTATAAATTTTCTAAATATGAATTTGTTCGTATTTTAAACCGTATTGGCGACGAAATTAAATATCGAAATGGAAAATGGAAAATGGTCGTCATTAACTGCCGAACAATGGTTGTTGACGGCCTTAAGATTTTATTTCCGGAAGCTTTCGGAATATAGCTGGCGACCTTTTCTGACGTCACAAACGAATAACCCGATTGACCGAACGACTCCTAAAACAGGGGAGTAATGGCCAAGAAAGTAAGAGGCAGTGTTTTGCCGAAGTTCGAGTAGAGAGCGTTTAGAAATAGACGCTCGTCGTCTTTGCAACGCACTTTAAACCGCGGTTCAGCTAGTCAACGCCTATAGGCCGTTCTGTTGTTAAACGTCGTTTAACGTAAACTCTGTCTCTGCAATCGGCTGTCAGGGAACGGAACCGTTTGACCACTGGTGGGTCAACTAGTACCTGAATCCAAAGCCTTAGACCGCTTGGCCACCCTACCAACTCCTTGAAATCGTGCTCCAATTTCGTTCTTCAAACAGGCTCTTGCAATAGCCAAACATTTCGTTATGCAATTATATAACCTTCCGTCTATGTGTCCGACGTTTTTTTCGCTTGCAGCGACTAGAGCAGTCAGCTAATCGTTTGTCTTCTGACTTCAATTACAATGCGACAGGCTGTCGCTACTTTGAATATAGCGACTTTCTTTGAGATAAATTCCACACACCAGATATGGGTGAATACGGATGCGATCGTTTCTGTTTGCAACGTCAGCCTTTGATCGTTTCTTGCTTAAGTTTTGCGCTAAATTTTACACGTGACTACAACGTCTATCCGCGCGAAAATTTAAACGATTTTCCACTAAAAGTTTCTATCGCATTCTGCCAACACCTAAGCTGCGTTTCAGTTGCGCGTTGTTTACGATCCAATATCAGACGGTACATATAGTCACACAAGACCAGACATAACTTTTGGTTTGGCTGGGCATCCGTTGTAAAATCAAATTACGAAATTGATGACCTAAAAAATAACGATTTCCGAAAAAGTAACGATGGATAGCGTATTTCTGATGAAAACCCTATTCTTTTTTCGGGCGGTGTTCGTGACGCAATCGACCTCCGTCTATTACAAGTATTTGATTATAGTCGCAGGGAATTAATTACTTGTAGCCAATTTCTGTGGCAAACGCTTGGCTACTATAAAAGAACTTTATCCCTTGTTTTATCGGTGTCAGTCAGCATGAACAGTTACAATTTTGGTAACAGCGCAAGCAGTCGGTAGGGTGGCCGAGCGGTCTAAGGCGCTGGTTTAAGGCACCAGTCTCTTCGGAGGCGTGGGTTCGAATCCCACCCCTGCCAGTTAATCCGATTTTTTACGTCTAGTTTTGCGTCGATGTATGCAAATTAAATCGTTCGTTTTTGCAAGTCGCTATCGTTACTCTCTTTTTGTAGATTTGTACGGGAACGGACGAACGGAGAACGATGATATTACTACGTTTGCACAATGCGTTTATTGCAATCGCTTAAAAATCTAAGGCTATCGGAAAGATTTCTGAAGCGAATGCGAGTTTTGCACGTTACGATGGAAAACTGAAATAACAGAAACGTTGGCAGAGAAACCGTTTCTGCACACTTTGCATCAGTATTTGTCAAACATGACCGTTAAAATGTTTAGTAGAAATAAGGTAGAGGATAAAAAGAAAGCTTCGCATTTCAAGAATGCGTAAAAAATCGCATTAACTGGCAGGGGTGGGATTCGAACCCACGCCTCCGAAGAGACTGGTGCCTAAAACCAGCGCCTTAGACCACTCGGCCACCCTACCGCTCGAGCATGTTTGACAAATACTGCATCAATTAAGAAGACAAGAAAGTTTCGGTCTTTCTCCTAACCTCTTTCTTTAATTAACAATCGTAAATTTTGCATCATGTAACAATTCAATTACTGTGTAACAACTTAATATTATTAAAATTAATTCTCTTCTGATTTTAAAAGTAAAATCAATATCTTTGCGGTAAGTACAGCATGTTTTAATTTAGAGATTTTTAAAATACTGACACAAATTTAAAAGAATTCTTAGAATGTTAAGTCGGCATAATTATGTTTTAAAAATCTATATTTAAATAGAAATAATATTAAAATTTTTCTTTGAATATTGGTAGTAATAATTGTAACAGTAATATTCTTGAGCTTTTTTTTTTTTTTAACTCTTTCCGCCCTGTGGGCACTAAGAGGGCCTCTTTTAGTAGGCCCATTATGGGTTCGGCCAGGCCCACAATGGGGCGACCGGGTGGTGAGGGACGGGACCCGACATATCCGAACAGACCACCCCCCGAAAAATTCCTAGGGATTTCTCGACCCGTTCGGATTCGATCCCGGGTCCCCCAGAGCAGTAGTCTGCCACCTTGACCGCTCGGCCATCCGGCCGCTTATATTCTTGAGCTATAAATGTGGACTTTTATTGTGGTAACAAACATAATGAAATCACAATGTTATTAGTTTTGATATACTGTAGCATATATAAAATTACACTTTTTTACAGTTTTTCCGTCTTATGGATACTAAATTTCGCATTTTTTAAAAATCATATTCGCTGTGAATTTCGCAAGCCCATAATGGAGGAGACCGGATACGAGGGATAGGGTCCATCATACCATCCAAAAAAAAATTCCTGGGGTATTTCGACCCGCCGGATTAGTTTCCGGACCCTCTAGAGCGGTAGCCAGTACCTTAACTCCTCAGCCATCAGACCATTCAATATATGTAGCACGCTATGTATTTTAATTTTTGATCTTTGACACCTTCTGAATCTACCACCACTATCTAGGTAATGCCCAAGTTGCCAAACGCGTTAAGGACATCTTGTATAGGAAAACCCTCAAATTTATTTATGACCGGGCTTCATTTATCCATAATCTGGCATTGTCAACATATATTAGCAAGATTGAGGCCGAAGTTTTCAATGCGAAAACGTGTACGTCAGACGTTCAGCGCCGCCTTCCTGTAAGTCTAGAAGTTTGACAATGGCGTTTAGAAAGTCAGTGGAATCATGCTAGACGTTCCAAACGCCATTGTCAAACTTCTAGGTTTACAGGAAGGCGGCGCTGAACGTCCGACGTACACGTTTTCGCGTTGAAAACTTCGGCCTCAACTTCGCTATTTAGTTCAAATGTTTTTATTAATAAAAATATCAACAATTTACAATTTTTTTATAATTAAAACTCATTTTAATTTCATAATAGAAATAAGAACAACAAATTTTATGAAATTAACATGAATAATTTCACAAAATCTGAGGAGAAGAAGATTAATAATATTAAAGAGAATTACAAAGATTATTTTTTGATTCCCATTTCAAGAATTCCGCATCCAACTGAACGAACTGCAGAATTAGCTTGTCCAAAATTTTTTCATTTTGTTTTATATGGATCAGATCAATTGGACTTTATAAAAAGAACTAAAAATGTATTTTATATTGAGCCAGCCGTATTAGAAAAGTGTTTAGAATATCCCATACACCAATCATTTATAACAGAAGGATCCACAACAACTTCTGTAAAACATATATCGTAAGTTTTTATGCAAATTTTCTTCAGTAGCACGTAGTTTAGAAAGTATTATAGAATTTATAATAATTTTAAGTTTTATCAATTTGTACTTTAATACATTAATATTTATATAGAAAATAAGACCGGCCTAATATATAATATTTAAAATACTTTTCAAATTAATAAATGTATTTACAGTAAAATTCCTACTACACAAATAAAACCGAAATTAATTGTCTTTCCCGTTCCAAAAAGAGTAGTATCAAAATCGATATGCAGCGAACGATTGTCGCAACTTGCAAAACCGCGAATAAACTGGTCTTATAAATTAAAAGAGGAAATGGATCAATCTAAAAGAAAAATTGCCCAACGTATTGATAAAATTCCAAAAAATTTGCCTCAAAAAGAAAAACTTAATAAATTATTTAATTCTTCTCCTGTTTGCGTGTTTCCAAAGATTGAGAACGACACAAATAAAGGAACAATGCAAAGAGAAATCGTTTTCAAAGACAACGAAAAAGATAAAATGAAAAGAAAGGAGCATTCATCTTTATATAAAGTCGGATCGAATAAACTGAATACTTTACCTCCATTAAAACGGGAAAATAAGCTTTTCAAACACAAAAAGCATTATCTTAAAAAATCATAAAATTAAAAATCTACAGAGCAAAAATCGCTGGAAGAAAGAAAAGATTATTTAGAAAGTCCGAAAGATACAAAAGATAAAGAAAATCAGAAGCTAAAAGAAATTTTGAAGAAAATATTATCTAGAAAAACATCAAAAGTGATTTAATTGAAGTATTACCAGAGACACAAGAGAAATAAATATTTCTAAAAAAGCATAGTTTCATTTCAAGATAACTTAATTAAAATGGTGTTAAAATTACCGGGAAGTAGAAATAAATCGAGTTCAAATTATTATCTGAGTAGTCTGAATATGATTTAATCTACCCCTTGAAAAAGTTTGAAAGAAATTGACTAAATAATAGGTTTTTCCAATAACTTTTTTTGCCCTGTGGTCGTTGAAAGAGACCTTTTAGGAAGCCCGTTACGGATTCGGCCAAGCCCCAATGGAGTGGTGTAGTGGTGGAGGATGAGGCCCAACATATCCGGACAGCCCATCCCGAAAAATTCCTGGGATTTTTTGATCTGTCCAGATTTTGTCTCCCAAAGCAATAGCTGCCACTTGAGCCATCTCGGCAGCTGTACACCACATCAACAACCTTCACGCCAACTCTTCAGCGTACAAAGAAAAAATGTAAAAGATAATTACACTTTCTCTTACATTTTTTTCTTTGTACGCTGAGTCAACGTTGAACTATTCTATGGTAAAGCTTTTCGTTTTATAGTTTATTTCTTCATATGTACAGTACAATAACAACCTGGTCATATTTAACCCACGGTTATTACCTCTCGATACAACGCAAGTGGAAAATATCTTATTGGAAAATGTTCGTGAGAAAAGTATACAAACCTTGTGTAATAACTCTGTGACATTTACTCCGTAGTACAAACTCCCGTGTTTAATTTGTAAATAGAAGTATACGCGCACGTGTTACGTCTGAAGTTACATTATTTACAATTGAGAATATATTGCTACTTTTAAAAATTAACAGAAGATTTAATTCGGAAAATTATTTCATTTAATGCTTATATTGAAGTACTTAAAATATATCTGTGCGTATTGAAATTTAATATACGTAAAGATTTATTTATTTTTACGCTCATTAATTTTGTTAATAATTTAAACAATAATTCTAAATTCAATACATTCAGAATTAAAAATAATATCGTTAATATTACATTTAAGTCCGAATCCGAATTTATTCAGAAATACAATTTATTTTATGAAAATTAGTAGACTCATTTTGATTTATATTCCCAAACATTACTTTTTTTTGTTGCTTGTTATAGTTGCATGTATACAATTTCCTCTTCTTAATGTGATTTACATATAATATTGTCTGGATCAATAGTGTTTGCTATTTCGTGCAATATTTCAATTGGCTCATTGAACTTAATCCCATATAATTCAGCTTGAATATAAATTATATAAATTGATTACCAAAGAAGAGAGACTATTTTGATTTTACCAAATCATTCGAATTTAAGAAAATTAATTCTCTTATTGAATAATTTAGAGTAGACAAACAAGAGATATATCCATAGTAAACAAAAATTAAAACTTGTGTAATTTATATTCGTGGCAATTAATACATTACAAATAACAATAATAAAGATATTGCATATAAATTATAAATTTTTTATGGTCTCTATCATATATCAATTAATTGATATAGAGCGAACAAACTGGGCACTTGCCCCTCCGAAGGAACCACTAAAATATTCCATTGGTGTAATTAATTGTCTGCAAACTTTGCCACCCTCTGGAAAATCACCTGCGGAAGTCCATGCTAATTTGTACAGCTTTTTGTATTTTGTTTATTATAAGTGTTGTGAGACAAAGATTGACACTCTTTATTATGAAATTTTCCTTTAATACCTCTTATTATTACTAAACACTTATTTCATTAAACAAGAAATATCCAAAATATTTTGAAATATCTCTGTGAATTATATTTTAATTTATAAAGAATTATATAAAGTTTTAAAATATTTATTTTATTGCCTCATTTTACAGAAATTATATCATTTTAAATTTTGTAAGACGAATTCTATTAAATTCATAAATCTGTATTCGAATTTATTGTATTAAAAAATTTAGAAATTCTTAAAACTTGAAAGCATTCCAAAAATTATACCATCTTCTCACTTTTTACTAAAATAAAAATTATTTTAAATTAAATATAAAAGTAAAAACTAATAACTATAAGTAAAAAAAAGTATATATATATATATATATATATATAAATATATAAAGTCTTATAAAGTCTTAAAGAATATATATATATATATTCTTTAAGACTTTAATGAATACTTTATTTTATAATCTTTAGGCCTCAAAACTTACGTCTTTGTTGTCTCGTAAACCAGGAGATGAGAGCATCGTAATTGGAGGATGCTGCTCTTATAATCGAACGTCTTCGAAAATCATTTAAAGAATCCGTTTTATCATTGAACTTAACATGCTTTTCATCATCAATTTTAATAGGTTTTATAGGAGAAGAATGCCTACGACTTAAATTACTCCCTTTATAACCTTTAATTAAAAACATTTTTATATTATAAAATTAATAAATGAAGGCTTTGCGCAAGAATATGTTAACTCAGTTCCTTTGTTTATCATTGCTGAATTTCTACAAACAGGAAGATATGATTTCCAGATTCACGACCGGCGGCGCCCGCATATTGTATAAAAAAGGGGGAACAAGCTACAACAAAGGGCATTATATATTACACAAGAAGCTTCAAACTAACGATCAGCGCTACCACAAGGTGATCAAGTTTTGGCCAACATACGACGAAGTTGCATGTAACAATGGACGAATATAGTTTATTAGTTCCTTTATATTTGCATAATAGGCTAGAAGCCATGAAATTTTCTGTTATTTGGTAATAATAGAATCTGAAGTTCCCTTCGGGGATTGGGAAAAAGGCAATGCAGACGAAAAGGAGTTATGTGCCCCAAATGTCCCAATGTATGGGTGCCCCTGTTCTTGAAGATAAAAAGCTATGGCTGTCCATAAATTCTTATAGATAGGCCTATCAAACTCTAATTTCATTATCATCTGTTATCTGTCCTAAAATACTGAACACATGTACAGTGATTTTTCAATGAGTTAACATGTTCTTAAAATATATTACATTCAATAATAATATTAATAGTTTTATATTCTGTATTTTTTTAGATTTATAAAAAAAAATAATAATAATAAATATGAATAAAACTCTACCTTCACTTATAGAGTTTTTTGATGGCATTTTCACCTCAATTATATCTGTATGTGGTATCTACATAAAAGTATACAATAATTTAATTTATTTATATATAAATATTAATATTTAATATAGTAAATTTATATTTTTACTTCAGACGAAACATCACACTGTTTAAAACCAATTGGTAACTTGAAAGTTTCGCCTATTCCTTCAGACTGAAATTTCATACACTTATTATCATATTATAATTTTTATATTACTGCCTATTTATATTATAATTATTATTTTACCTGAATTAATGCAGAGTTGTCTCTGAAGTCAAATTCATCTTTATTTTCACATATTTTATGTATTATTGTTTGAATCTATAAAATATTTAAAAACAATTCGTTTAAAAAGTTATTTTTTCTATAATTATAAACTAAATTAATTAAATATATTTACGAGAATATTCCTGCACTCAGTTTCAATTCTTAAGTCGTTTTCAAGTTTATCCAACATATTTTCGTTTTTAAATATCTAAATTATTATAAATTTAATGCAATTATTATAATCATTTCTCTACTTTCCGAATGTTTACTTTAAAATTATCATAAATAATTAAATAATACTTATTACATAATTATATAATTTAAGTAATTCCTAGCTTTAGTTTTAAACGATCAATACAGGCCGAAGTTTGGAGCTGGGAATAGAGTGGTCCTTTTTGCCATTTTTTTGTTTTGTTTTTAGAACAACTTTTTTTGCATATAATAAAAAGAATGTTAAATATTTTGTACTTTGTTAGTAAAAATAACATTATAGAGGTAGAAAGAACAGCTCTATCATACAAGACCATCGAGAGAAGGGACGAGAAAAATCGCCTCGCCTCGACGGTCTTGTGTACAAATTATATTTTAAACATAGTTTAAATTATCAATCAGTTATTATATATGATAATTTCATTTTTAAAGAGAAATATGATAAAATTGCAGCTAAAAAAACACTCAAACTTACTTTATTTTCTAGAAAATCTACTTGTTTTTGAATATCGTTGTTGCTAATTTTAGCAATTTCGTCAAACTTATTTAAAAATATTGTTATTAATATACACAAAAAACAACAAATTATAATATCAAATAATAATATTTTCTTACTCTACTTGTCAGCTCGTTTATATTTTCTGAAAATACTCTTTCGCAATTCTTTAAATATGTACTTAATATACGAATCTAAGTTAAAAAAAAAAAAAAAAAAAAATACACATTTTAGTTTAAAGTATGTGAGAAGACAACACTAAATCATAGTTTTTTACAAAAATTTTTAAAGGATTTTCTCATAAGTTAAGATCGATTTATATGCATTTAAAATCGCAATACATGCATGTACTGTAGATATGCTCGTTAAAATGCCTGAAATATGCATTACGCGTGTTAAAAGCACCAGTAATATAGCTTACTCTAAAATTTGTAGGTTGAAATGAATATGTACGGGAAGAATATTTCTGTCTGAGAAAATCTTACTAACGTCTATTGCATCACACAGTTTAGACAGGAGAGTGTAAACATGCGACAATAGGTGGCATAAGGGATTTGAAAATTATGACGTAACGAAACACGTATTAGAATAATGTTTCATGTAGAAGGTACAAAATCGAGTCAATTACAGTGGAACATAATCCGCTACTGGTCAATTATAATTAAAATTACATGTTCGATAAAATTTTATAACTTTATATGCTATATAATCGATCATTATTCGATTTATCAACATTAGGGGGTTCGCTCTTTTATTCCCAATATAGACTAGGTTTATTCATAATAAAAATTTTGTGACGATTTATCGATTCCCGGGGGCACCCCCCGTGACAGAAAAAAAGTGTCGTGACGATTTTAAGTTAAGTATTTTACATACGAAACATGTATAAGATGTCTGAGAACGAGTCATTAGTCTAAAGTAGTGTTTTATTTTTGTTTATAGCCCTGTACAAATGATAAGAAATGAGCAAATTAGGTTATTAACTGAAAACAATAAAGTCTTTTTTCATCAGTTTTACATGTCTAGAATCCAAATTTCCGTACTAACTTTCTTAGTAGCTCAGAGTTAGCGTTTACTGTTTTACCCGTTTTAATACTAAATAATGTTAAATTTAAATGTTTTGAAACATTTAAATTCAACATTATTTAGTTAATAAATATAACATTTACAATAATTATTGTAAAGGTCCGCTTTTAGCGTAGCAGGTCGAAAAGCCACGCGACCGGGATAATTGGTCCCACCTGGCATTGGGGCTATAAACGGCCGGGGAGAACAAAGGTATAGTGTCCCCGTTTATGAGTACACGTCAATGTGTCTGCCACGTGTTGCTCGGTTTGAGAAATGTAAACAAGGGACGGACGCGACTGTAAGCTACGTCGTCGGGAGGAGGGCGGACGTCTTTGGAAGCTCCCAGGGGAAAAGAAGGACCCGATTGGTCGCAAGTTGTCGCCGTGGAACTCCTTAAATTGTAAGAGTGGCGAGAGGAACGGGGAGAAGGGCGAGAGACCGGATACGTGGTAGTCTCTGACACTTAGGAAGCCCTTGAGGTGTAGAGAGAGTTTTCTCCTCTTAGGAATTCCTCTGAGAAGGGTTAGTGTATAGACCGGACGGCCACACGGTTGAGCCAACTCCGCAAACCTACCGGAGTTTTCCCCAGAGTCTAATAGTCCCCAACAGACAAGCTGTTACGTGAGGCACCACACCTTTGTTGCATTGTGTGTGCAATGTTGTCAAACTTGTACATCCTGTAAATATTCACTGGACTGAGTGTGGAGGTGTAGCTTTCCTCGAACCATCGTACGGACATTCTCGAGTCGTAAGAACTAACTCGAGACGGATCATCGTAAAGATTTTAACGGATTACGTAAGGATCTTCACTATTATATTCCAGTTACTTCAAAGGACTTTGAACATTTAAAAGCTTAGGTATTTCTATGTCAATAAAAAACGTGTTCTTTTGTGTTACATTAAAAAAGCGAGTTAATCAAAATTTTAAAAAATTTAATTTCTGGTGCTCACATTCATCTGTATCTGTATGGCAGAATGCTATTTCTCATATAAAGTTTACATGAGTTTTACATGAGCCCAACATAGTATCCCAACATCCCAACAAAATTTCGGGATAAACATGAAAACAAATTGGAATGGATTACGAGTTCTAGGAAAATTGAAGGTGACAACCAACGACCACATGGCCTGATAGGTTTGGATAATATACAACCACCGGAGATACTTTTAACACACTATACATCATTTGAAAACAAAAAAAGTAGTACTTGCAATCCTACAGACAAACTATAAAGTTTTTAATGCACTTATTTAGACCGGAAACTAGCAAAATCTACAAAATGTGCAGTAAAAATGCTCATAAAGTATGCATTATCGGACAACCATAAGTTGATCTAGTTACACCCAATCGTGTTCATACCGATTAGGTTTAAACAATATAACAATTGAAAAATTAATTGAATAAATAATAATGCATAAAATAACTATATTTAATTTATATTTGTATACAATTCAAAAACTTTAATTTAAAAAAAGTCGATATGAAAATCTTACTTGTTGATAGGCATCACTAGATTTTAAAATCTCTTCTGTGGATGGCGTGATAAAATCTGAATTAATCTATACATAATTATGTAAATATTAAGTATTAATAAAGTTATACAAAACCATAAGCTTAAAATAATTTTAAAATTATAATTTTAACTTACTATTTTAAAATCTTCCTCCTTTGAGTTTCTTTCTCTCTGTTTTAAATATTATCATGTTATTACTCGTGAATATTTCTTTTGTTACTTTTATTTACACCTTTACCTTTGAAAACGTTCGCAGATATGAAGCGATAGCTGCAATAAAGACAAACCAAGCTATAAGTGGATCATTAACACAACACCATATCCAGGCTGAAAGAAAATGCTGAAGGATCGATCCTATAAACAGAAGAAAATTCTGAGCAATACTTTTGAGGATAAAATTAAATGTAAAGCTCTGTTTTTCGTCCACTTCCTTTTGCAAATTCTGTAAAAAAAAAGCAAATAAAGTAAATATATTTGAATTTTTTCATGTCTTATTCTAAAGTTTTCACTTAATACTTATTTAAGTTTATTAAAACTGTTTATATTATGAAACAACGTTTAAATAGCTTTCATTATAAAAAAATATACTAATTTAATCGAATATTATTAGAAAACTTACAGATTCCACTTCATAATTTTCCCAAAACTGCAAGTTAGGTATACAGAATTCGCCTTCGCTATTCTTTTTCGCATCATGTACTTCATCTATGATAATAATATATTGCATTGAGTGTGTAATTTTCTGTTATACTATGGCGCTAGCGATGCATAGTATATATTTATGCATCATAATTGGGAAAATTTCAATAAAATTTCATTCTTAAATGTTCATAACTTACAGAGTTATATCTTGTATAAGTTATGATTATTTGATACAAGATACTTCAATTGTGTTTTCTTGATTAAAGAAATAATTATTTCAATAATGAATAAAAACATTATTTTAGTATATAATATATAAATTTATAAGATATTTATATCTATATAATATTATTTTGCTTATAAGCCAACTATTAATTTACCTTGCGATATTTCTGACTTCCAAAAGTACACAATTGGTGTACGTGACGAATAGCATATAATTAAACTTAAACAGGCTAATAAGGTTATTATAATGCTGCAAGTATAAATAAAAATTCTAATTTTATTCATAATTTTTAACGTTTTACGTGAATATATATATATAAGAACAAAATCCTAATCAAATTTTGAAATGTTCTTTCTTAAAAATTCGAATTTTGTTTCATAAATAAATACGTTTTTATTTTAGTCTTTACGACAACTGTTTTTGTTCTAAATTAAAATATATTTATTTTATAGAAATAAAAGTATAATACTGTATTCTAAATAATGGAAGTGATCAATTTAAATTCATTAACGGGTTAAATTTACCTATGGTATACAAAATGGCGGCTCGTCTTTGATTCCAGAAAATAGAAGAAAGGAAACAGTGGGGATGCACGTTCTAACCTAACCTAACCTAACCTATTGTTGGCCCTAACAGAACGTTTTTTCAATACTCATCGTGGGTTCAACCTGGCCCACAATGAAGCCACCTGATCATAAGGGACGAGGCCCGACATTTCCGGGAATAAATTACCCATTAAAAATTCCTAGGATTCGATCTCGGTTTTTCCAGAACGGTCGGATGACGTCTTAATCGTCTCGACCATCAGGATGTCCGTTTTACCTGCGTTTAAAAATATATATTTGTAAGCAAAAATTCATTTATTAATTTAGAAATGTTATATCATATAAAGAAAAGCTAATCGTGTCAGAGTTTATTACCGTTAAAATCACATTTAATTCAGAAGCACATCGGATTTACACGAAAAGCGTTGCTGTTGTTATTAATGATGATTGATTGAAGGTAAATGGCCTTCAGCACTTATATAAAAAGTCAATATAAGTGTTTGTGTAGATACAAATAGATCTAGTTATCTTGCATTTACTTGTCAATTTTGCATTAGTCCATTATAATTGATACAGTAACTTATAAAGATTTACTGCAGTTTCTATTGGATGTATTTTCATAAGAAGATTTAATTAGTTTTAAGAAATTTAAATTGATAAGTTATTTAAATGCTATGTAAAAGATAGCTAATTAATACAAATATTACAATCTCTTTTCGTTATGGCATTATAGTTTAATGTATAATATACAGTAAAATCTGTCAAAAATGGAACCTGAATAAAACGGAAACCTGCCTGAACGAAAAAAATTATTTGGTACCGTGAGATTCCGGTTTACACAGGTTTTACTGTAAATGCTCTAAAAAAAAAAAAAAAAATGCTTCATATAAACCTTTTATAACATTAATTCTTAAAATTCACGTGTTAAAAGTATTAATTTATCGATTACTTATTTCATAACACTAGTAAATGATTTATTTAACAAGACTAGCCATTTTTAATGAACAATTATTACACGTAAAACTACAAGTACCGTATTAGTTTAACACCAGTACAATTGTACTACTAAAGCTAATAAATCTGTAATATTTTAAGTGGTTTACAAAGCTTATTTCCATTATTATGATACATTAACAGATATTATTAGCGTAATTCACGCAAATATATAATAAGTTTAAGTGTTTAATGGATGTTTATGCCGATGACTTTTAGTATTCGTTTATATCACGCCACTTTCCGTGTATGTAAAGAAAATTTACTTAATGGATATCCGAATACATTGCACTTTTTACCACTTGTCTTATCTGTAAAATTATAACTTATTATTTTTTATATAGTTTATTTAGGTATACTTTATTTCATAAACAAATTTATTGATATTTATGAAGCAAACTATTATTTACATCTAAGTATGCAGTAAGTTGCTAATTGAAAACGTTATATTGTTTTAAATATGATAAACATTACTATAGAAAAATTAGTTTTAAAGGAGACATTAATAATTAAACCGATTTATAAATATAATTTACGCATTTAAGACAAATTTCTGGAGCAAATTCAAATCAATGGGAAAAAAAGATCACGTGGTTTTTTTCTGTTGGATTGTTTTCTGTGGATTATTTTTTCACGCAAAACACTCGGCCGCTCGCTATCAAAGGAAGAACTTCCACAATACAAAATGCCTGCTATCATCGTATCTTTATTATTTTTATATTTAACTATAACAGGTAAAGGTAAGATGTTTTATAAATTATTTTGTATTTTAAATCAGCAAAACTTTAAGATCTTTCTTCACATTAAAAGGGGTTTAAGTAAGGAAAGGTAATTATTTAAAAATTTAAAATACATAACGTATTTAATTCTGAATTCCAACCGTTGATTTTAACTTGGTTCATCACAATATATAATTTATTTTTCAAATAGGTCTAGAGGCATCCAAGTGTCGTTTTCCTGACAATTATAGAGGAAATTATTTTTCGAGAAATTCTAATAATGTAGTAGAAGTGACGATTGAAGACGATGAGATTAAGCCTTGGGGAAAATGCCATTCGAAGAATTTTGATTGGTTTATTTTAGCTCAAAGGTAATTTTTATATTTTTGAGTAATATTAAATTAAATTTCTTAGCTTTATAATTCCTGATACGTTAATCATTTATTTCTTGCAATAACAAACTTATTATAATTTTAATACTTAAATTCGTTCGATCTCAGTTAAACGTATAAAAAAAAACCAAGATAAAGTTAATATTTCTATTAATTTATTTTAAAATAATATGTAGCGGGTTAGTTCTAAAATTTGTAAATTGAATATCATTTCTTTGGGAAGATTTAAATTAGAAATTTAAGCAATATCGAAATAAAATAGCCCATATAACAAAGTATTAGCGAGGTTGAGGCCGAAGTTTTCAACGCGAAAACGTGTACGTCAAACGTTCAGCGGCGCTTTCCTGTAAGCCTAGAACAGGGATGGCGAACCTTTTTGAGTCCGCGTGCCATATTGTAAGCATACTTAGCTTTAAAGATGTTAATGCGTGCCAATGTCTTAGACTTCGAATAATGATATTTAAAGAAATTAAACAAATACGCTTTAATTCGAATAAACGTAAAAAATCTGATTGAAAGAAAAGATGATCAGGTGATAAACAGAAAGGATGATTGAAAAAGACAGAAATCATATGATACATTACGTGCCAGATGATTTCTCTTACGTGCCACTTTGGGCACGCGTGCCATAGGTTTGCCATCCCTGGCCTAGAAGTTTGACAATGACGTTTGGAAAGTCTGTGGAATCATGCTAGACGTTCCAAACGCCATTGTCAAACTTCTAGGCTTACAGGAAGGCAGCGCTGAACGTCAGACGTACACGTTTTCGCGTTGAAAACTTCGACCTCAACCTCTCTATTGACATCTTAGAATTGATTGGAAACATTAATTGAATGGAAACAAAGATTGGAAACATTTTTTTATATGACCTCTCAATCTCATCCAATGGATGAAATTTTCATTGAAACCTTTCTTATTTTGAGAAAATCATAGAAAATTACTTTATTTCGAACACACACCTAGATCATTGTAATTAATAAAATTGATGTTTTGTATAAATAAATATTTAATAAGCAATTACAAACGTCAATACATTTTTTTTATTAATTCGAGTTTTCTGGAAACCACAGATAACATCGTGCAACCAGATGAAATATCTGGAATAAAATATCTTTTTAAAACTGTATTTAAAAATGATTGAAATATATAAAGTATGTTCCACTCAGAATTTATAATTTACTGTTTTTGTATTAGTCAGAAAATGTTTATTAGAGGGATTGATTTTTGGTAATTAAAGGTCGAAGGATGGGGACGATAAAAGGGATTGTGTGTATCTCCAGTAAGGTCAGTCTTAATGATGATTTTACTTGTTACTAGCACTTACAATTTTTTATAAAATCCATCTCTACCCTCATAATTAAGCTATTTGCCATTTTATTTTAGTTAAAAATATTAAAACTTTTTAATAAAATATAATAACAGATGGCTCCACCAATGTTGCCGGGAAAGTTAAGCAACTCTTCTAGATTTTTTTTTACCAGTTTTGGTTTAAGTAACAGCAAAATCATTATGGAGATTAATTTTTATTGACGAGTTTAACGTTATAAACTGTTTCGTGTCTTGTAACATGTTCGCAAAAATCCAGCAGAGCTGCATAACTTTACCAGTAAAAAAATTTAAAATTGTAGTGGCGCCATCTGTTATGGTACTTTAAAACATTTTATATTATTAACCATTATTAAATGGCAAAACGCTTAATTTTGAAACTAGAGATACATTTTATAAAAGAAAATAAAATTTTTATACACTGAAACATCGGTTTTCGAACATAATTCGTTTTTAAAAGTTCTAAAACCGAAACAGATTTTTCCATAAGAAACAATATAAAATGGGCTAATTCTTTCCTGGCCTCCAAAATAAAACCTTTTTTTTTTTACCTTTTTTTGCTGTATTTCATGTATCAAAATGCATACAAAAGATAATTTCATTCATCCTAACCTTTAAACACGAATTCCTGGATGTCATTTATATTACATGAATTAACATGAATTTAAATCAAATTAATTAATAAAAACCAACTGCAGCACACACTGAAAAACGAAAGTAGTATCTTTCCTGCATTGAAATCTAATTTAAATTCCAACGTCATCGATGATTCGTGTCGTGACGTCTAATGACGCAAGGCGATCTCGGTGCCACCAACTTCTGAATCGGTAGTCCTTTCGTTGATTGGTTGGACCGTCGACATTCTTTAACGTAGGAAGTATAGGTAGTTCACCATTTTTGTCTCTGATCTGTGGCAGGCTCTTGCCGAGTAGTTTGTTTGGCAAACGGTGCAATAATGAGTTCGAAATTCTGTTCGTGAACCGATTTGCTCGAAATCCAAGATTTGACTGTATTGATAATGAACAAAATCTACATTAAGTCTGATTATACTCCCACCCACCAGTGCCCCAGTGGATAAAATCACTGAACGCTGGTAGTTGGTCGTAGCTTCGTGCCTCGCCAACAGGCTGGCCACGTTGAGTTTTCCGGGTTTTCTTCACATTAGTACCACGTAAATAAGGGCCAGTTTCCCATAAAAGATCTTTCAAGAGGCACTCTTTCCTCGGCAGATTGTCCACGTGTTACATTGCCTTATGCCAATAAAACTAAATCGATCCTACTCGAGATATGACACGATCCCCTCTATCTCCTCATCTCCGCGACCTTTTATAACCACCAAAATTTAATAGCATCAATGCTCCTAATAAGGGAACCACACTACAAAATTTTCAAAAAGAGACATGAAATATTAAACTTCAAAGTAGGTGAACAAAATCGTGACCTTCCCACACAAACTCCCGAATTTTTTTCTATATTTATGCATTTCTCGGCGTTTTAAGAGTCCCGGAGTCCAAAAATGTAAAAATCTTCCAGGATTTTCGACCGATCGCTATAACATTCCATTTATATATTTGTATTCTGTTTTGGAATCCAGTACTCAAATTACATTCACGTGGAATTAATATAGAAATAAATTGAAGAATGTAAAGCAGAGATACGCAATATTTAATTGTATTATATTTCATAGACTATCTCGTTTTACCATAGAATTGTATTTTATTTAAATTACTTGTCCATTTGTTAATTTAAAATACTGAATTTTGAGCGTACTGTAGTCATTTTATACACACCACATTTTGAATTAATATAATCTGTATATTCAGATTGCATTTACAATTATTCAGTGAGGAAAATAAATTATTTTTTTTTTTTTTACTAACAGAAATCAAAACAAGAGCTGTTTAAAATGTGTTCAGTTAATATTAAGAAGTCCTTTGATAATTGAAGTTCTAGCAGAAGGTAATATAAATTAATAAAATTAAAACATTAATATAAATATATAATTATCATTAATTTTCGAATGTAGATTTAAGTTCATGCCATTCAGAAGAGCAGATTTTTTGTCCAAATGCCATCGCAGTGTCATCGAAAAAGTATTTTCTTTATCGTAAGTTTAATTTTTAAAATGTTTTCAACTGTATACAATAAAATTTTAATAATAATTGATTCTCTAAAGGTCAAGAAACGCTACAAGATTATCATCATTCAGAAATTCTTTGTCCGTTCAGAGGAAAATTCCGAATGGCATACTCAGCTGATGGAGGGAAACGAAGATGCTATTCTTTTATTTCGGAATTGATCAATTGTCCGATTTCTGATACTTTCCACATTAAATATAAAAATTGTAGCTTTTCAGAAAAAGGTCAGAGATTGTATAAACATAATATTAAAATGATTGGTTAAATTTACCTATGGTATACAAAATGGCGGCGTCTCTAATTCCAGCAAACAGAAGAAGGAAAACAGTGGGGACGCAAGTTCTAACCTAACCTATTCTAATAAATTACCATAATTATTACCAGCCAAATTATTAGAATAGATTAGGTTAGGTTAGAACGTGCGTCCCCACTGTTTTCCTTCTGTTTGCTGGAATTGGAGACGAGCCGCCATTTTGTATACTATAGGTAAATTTAACCAAATATTTAGATAATAATTTTAAAATGTGTAAATGAAAACATTCAATTATGTGTAATTTTGTTTAGTAATAAATTTTAAAATTGCTTTATGGTGTAGTATAAATATATATATATATAATTTTGAATATTTAAATTTTTACAATATAAAAGATTAATCGTAATAGATATGTTAATGAATTTTTTAAGTTTTTTTTTACAGTAAAGTAACTATTGTGTTATATTCTTTCATTAAGAATTAAGATTTCAATGTTTGGGAGATTGGGATGCCTTTGAAAACCAACGTTATATCATTCTGAAAAAGAAAGATGAAAGAAATGAATTGAAACTCTTATGTGGAGTAAGTATAAAAGAAAAGTTTGCATTCATACTTAATTTTATTTGTCTTACGGAGATATTTATACTGGTTATATTTTGATACGAAATAATACAAATCATTCTCTGATTTTTTAAAGTTATATCGACGAGATATTCAAAATGAAAATATATATTTGGCTTTATCGAGTGATGACAGATGCGGAACGTTACATTCTTCAATTATTGGCCAAGAAACAATGATTCTTCATCCAGGCACGATAGATTTCTACTTTTAAAATTTATATCGAAAAAGACTTGCTTTATACTATAATTTCATTATTTATATTGTTTTTATAGTTCAAATTTCAAATAAGTTTGTTAAAGACCTGAGTTGTTCGTTTCCTGAATGGTCACTTGGTCAATGGGAAGATTTAACCGTTGAACGAAATATTATCAATTATGGCGGAAATGAAAAAATAAATTTTCACGCATCTCATTGTATTCGAATGGAAAATCCTTTCTACTCAAATAGATATTTAATATATGCGATAGATAAGTGGTAATGTTATTTATTTGTATTTTGAATTTCATTCTATTATTATAAAAGTAAATTAATTCTTGTATTTTTCATTCAAAGTGATAAAAAAACATATGGTTGTATATGGTTGGTCAATAGAACAATGAATATCATTGAATTTCAGTTAGGTGCGTATATTATTATTATTAATTTATTTTATTACATTAACATAGTGTTATTCACTAATTTTTGTGTTATGTCCAGTCACCGTTTTATTGAATTTTTTATTTAAAAAAAGGCCTTTCTACTTACATATTTTCTCCTAATCTTAAAAATAATTTAGTAGAGAATATGAAATATTGTTGAAAAATGATTTTTTGAAATACTGTATTTTCTTTTGTCATTATGTACCTATATTCTTTCGTTATAAAATACTTATTAAAGTGTATTAGATTACATATTGATATATAAATTCAATTTCTTTTTCATACTATGTAATTTAGTATGTATCTTGTGGCTTAATTAATCTTAATTGTGTAATCTTAATCAATCAATCATATTATTTTATTTATTTTTGTATAAAAGTTTATATAATTTTTCCAGGTAAACGATTTGAAAGCATTAATGATACCTCTTCTGTTTTGTGTTCAAACGATCAGTTTAATAATAAAAGCTGGTTTACAAAACTCAGTAAGTTAATAGTTATGTATTTTCTTTTACTATTGGCTAACTTAGAGACATTTCATTTTATATAAATTAGGAAAAATAAATTTCTGACCTGTTATCATAAGTTCAATATTTTCAAAAGAAATTTATCTTAATTATAGTCTAAACTTGAAACATTTTGCATGTAACATTTTGATGAAAAAATTTAACTAAAATTATCTATTCATGCAATTCAAGTAATCGTTTATGTATCATATAATGAACTATATTCTTTTACAGATAACTCGGAAAAAAATATAATTCATTATAATTTGGATTTCTTCAGTTAGTGGCAGGGCCGTGGCTAGAGTATTTGGCACCAGAGGCAAACTTAAATATGGTGCCTGTTCGATAAGCCTCTCATTAGTCTGTTACAAATTTAAAAATCATAAAAAATACTTTTTATTAACATAATGCATATTATATTACAAGTGCACGTGATAATGTAATTTTTCATATTTGAATGTGATAATTTTCTATGAATTTGTTAGTTCGCCATGTAACAATTTTGTTGCCCCATGGTCTGGGCGTCTTGGGTATGTGTACCCCTTTGCCCCTGTCGTTCTATGACCCTGGTTAGTGGTGAATTAAAGATAATCCTAGGCTATTCCAATTTTTACGAATATACGAGTATTATTTATTATTATTATTACTACTACTATCATAAAGACATGCAAAATTAGATCATGTAATATATATGTATATAACGGAACAACAGTAGTCCGTTAATAGATCTTTACAATGGTGAGTCTTATTTTCGTTGATAGACAATGTTTATTATTTTATACCGAAATCGCATAAGGTAAAAATATTTGAATAATACAAATACTGTATTAAATTTTTAAAATAGGAAGTGATACGAATGAAACTTTACCTTTTCCGATAATGGGGGAATATTTTGGCATTCTTCCATTTCAAGAAGATCTATGCCTCAGAATAATGACTGATTGTGTCCAGCCGGATTTATTATTACAAAAAATAGTAAAGTGCCACGATATAAATGAAGTCTTAGAAGGTATTTTCTTTTGTTTTTAAACATTTATAAATTAAAATCGTTAATCTTGAGTTTTTTTTCAGTTAATCATTATTTCTGCTACGGAAATTGGATAGATGGGACAATTGTTTATTCTTATGCTTTTCACTTAGAAAGTAAAGAAATGAGATGTTTTGTAAGTAATATAAAATAACAATTAAATACATATAAATCCTCTCATTTAATAGATTTTGAATTATATTTTCAGGCAGGAAAGATAGATGAGAATACGGTAAAAATTGTCGAAATTGGAGAGAATTGTATTAGACAACAAACCCCTCTTCAAAAACCGATGGATTTAATTAAAATAGGTTTATAATAGAATTACCGTTTAAATATGATTAATATTTTTTAAAGTAAAATTAATTATTTTTTAATTTAATAGGAAGCTGCCTAACTGATAACATGAAATCCGAAAATACTTCCATATCTTCAGGATCATCGGTGCCCGCTTCGACAATGAACAGTAATATGCACGTGTTTAAATTTCATTTAATATTAACATTAAAATGCTCTCTAAAGTGATATTGTGTTTATATAATTCTTTCAGCTATGGTTGTAAATTCATCACCTGCTATTGCTGGATTTTTATATTGGCTCTTTGCTTTACTTCACGCTGCTCATGAATTAAAATGCCCATTAGATCGTATTTGCATATTATTTTGACAAGAAATTTTGTAATTATGAAATTAGATTGAATTGTTTTAAAGATTTATGTACAATTTTATAAAACTATAATCGAAATAGCTTTATTTAACATATGGTAAGGATCGACGTTTGGTGATATGGGTAATGTGGTTATGTTTCTACAAAGAATCGCCATATTACTATTACAGATAGTAAGTTAACATTTGCATAATATATGACAGGGAAAGTTTAAAATAAACTTTTTGTCGTTATTACGGCATGGGCCTATCCTATCGTGTGCTGTGGAGACGAAAGATTTTGTCTTGACATTGCTGATTGTTGCTATTTCCTTAGCCGCTGGTCAATTTTTTTTAAACCAAATTTTGCTTTGAAATGATGAATATCTGAAATCATAGGTCCTCGAATGAATTTTCCTAGTTATTATGTTGTGGAATACGAACAGAAATGCTGATTATGTTCGCTTGGGATCATTAGTACGGTAGTTTGTTATAAATTATTTGTATATATGTAATATAACCATATCTATAACTTTTTGTGATCTGTCTGTCACTTCGTAATGAAGACACGTTCATGTGTGACACTTGCAGCATAGGCTTTTCACGGGATAGTATCGCCTTTCTTTCATGTTAGTAATAATTCAGTCAAGACCAAAATCTATCACCACATTATCAAAGTTTACCGTACGAGCGACACGGTACAGGAACAATGTATTTTCTACAACAATCAATTGTATTGCGATCAAACAACCACGAAAGAGTTTTTAAACTATTTAATTTCAAAATATCGATTTAAATACTTGGGAGAGTAATATAAAATTAGGATTTTTTTTCTCTTGCGAAGACACAATGCAGTGACAGTAGATTTAAAACACTGGGCAAATTTTCATCCTTTATTCGGTTGGGTATAAAGGATGAAAATTTGCCCAGTGTTTTAAATCTACTGTCACTGCATTGTGTCTTCGCAAGAAAGAAAACATAAAACACGGTTTCCTCAAGATAAAAATAAAATTAGGACCTTAGATTAAGAATAAAAATATTTAGACATAAAACAAATAATCGATTATAGTTTTAGATCCAGATCATTTGATAGTACTTATGTAAAAGTAATCTGTAAAATGTTAAAATAAATCTTCGATGCTCATATTGGATTGACAGCTCTTCTGAGTTAGTTTATAGGTTACAAATTCAACCTACAAATGGCATATCTGAAGGCAATAAGCCTTCAGATATGCCATTTGTAGGTTGAATTTGTCCGCTATCATCTAGTATACTCCGTAGAACTTGGTCGTCTGAAGATGTATTTTGTAGAAGGTATGTTTTATATTGAGAGCATTAACATATGTCGGATGGTAAGTGAGATGTTGCAAGTTGAGAATTTCGGTTGAGTATCCTTTGTTAGTAGATAGTAGTGTTAGTCTTGTGTGTCCTGTTCTGAGTCGAGCAAGTATAATAGAAATAATACTCAATGCTTAATTACATAACAAATATAAATATCGTGTTTACAATTAAAAGTCCAATGAAATATTAATATTTATTAGAATCGCAAGGCAAACGAGAAAAATTTCGAATGCTTGTATTATTTAAACTTTATTTTTTACTCTTTCCGCCCTGTGGATACTTAGAGGCCCTTTTCTATGCCCATACTGACAATAGAGGCGGTAGAATGGTGAGGGACGGAGCCGTATATATCTAAGTAGTATTCTTTTAAATGCTTATATCATTTTCGTAGTTTTCTTAAGTGTATTTTTCAAAATTAGAAAAAATAATCAAAGTTATCTCTAATAATATAATGATACTAATGAGGAATATGTATTATCAATGAACAATTGTATCCTTTTATATAGATGCCATCTCGACGTAAAATTTTGCAATTGTAAAGGTTTCAAATTATACACGTATGTAATATATATTTATAATTTAGAGTAAATATTAGTATTACTGTTTATATTGTTAATATTTTTTCATACTTCAATAAAAAAAAATTTCTTATATGGAATGAAATAGCACAGTTGTGTTAATAGAGAGATTTTACATTAAATTATTACCGTAATAGTCCATAGCATAATTATTATTATTAATTAATAAATAAAATTTTAAAAGTTATTTTGTCATTAACATTTTCCAATCTAAGATAACAGTTGTTTACGTCTAATAAACCGGAAATTTTTATTTATTTTATTTTAATTGCTTATCTATAAATCTTAATCATTCCTAAATTATGTTGGTATTTCCTTGAAGTGAAATTAAATGTTTCTAATTTGTAATTAAAATTTTTATATAAAGGGAAAAATATTGTAGATGTTTATAATTTTATATTAGATTGAATAAATACTAATATACTACATAAATTATCATAAAATATATAGTATAATAAATTTAGAATCATATTTGATTCACTTAAGTAAAGTTAAAATTAAACTTTAAGAATATATTATCCAGCCTTTTCTTATATGCGATAAATAGTAAATGTTACGTGGATTCAAACTGATTTCATGATGTGAGCAGAGTTTATCTGGCATTTTGCCGGTTGATTGCACTTGTTGTGAAACGAAAAAATAAAAACAAATGTCTCAATAATTTACAACTGCAATTTATCCAAGTAAAACTGAATAAAATTGGTAAAAGTTCGAAGCCATTTCTAAAATTTTTCATAGCACTTCTGCATGTTCATTAATGCATTAATTTTTTTTAGATCTTACCAATGAAAAATCTCTCCTAATTTTGTCCAAAATTAAATTCCTTGAGGAAATACTATTTTGTATATATTGCACTTTCTGCTAAATAATGATATTGAAATATAAATAAGACTTGGCCAAACTTAAAAATTTTCACCTACAGTTTCTGTAATCTTGCCAACTCTAGATAATAAAAACACTTCAGGTGACTCAATTATATATCCTTATCAGCTTTTGATAACCAATGTTTTAATTGATAAGTTGATAAATATTTATCAAGTGATTACTACTTTAGGAAAAATGCATGATTCTAATGTAAATAATAAAATAATTTTAAAGATTTTTATATTTTATTTTAATATTTTGTTAATTAAGAAAGTGCTTCTCTTGTTAGATTATTATTATCTGTTGTAATACTGTAATATAAAAGAAATTTTATATTATTATTCATAAATATTATTTATTGAGCTTTATAAAAGTTCTTATAACTTTGTTATAGCTTGGCATTTCAGTAATCAATCAAGAATTCACTAGTCAAAAATAAAATCGGACATTTATTGGCAAAGTTTTATTTTCCTAATTGTTAAAGTAATTTGATAACTTGGCTTTAATATGGTAGTAAAATAGATAGAGTTGCTCATTAAATCCGATATTTTAATAATTCATGAAGTTAGATTCAGTGCCGTTAAAATGCTTTTAAAAAAGGATAATTCATAAGGTTAATATTCGGAAATTGAATAAACGTCAATTAATTTCGAGTATTGAAACAACTCATACAAAATGTTTCATAAGCGTTGATTTTAATAGTATTTTTAAGGTGCCTTGTAATAATTCATTCATTTCTTATATTTATTTTTTTTAAAAGTATTTTTCTGCGTATTTGTCTGTCTTTAATGCTAAATAAACGTAACTAATTACACCTGAGTACTTAATTTCCTTTACGAACTCTTTGCTATGTAGTTCATTCATCTAATTGCTGGAAGAACTGAATCGAAAAATAACTATATAATTAATGTTAAAAGTAAACACTATAATTAATGTTAAAAGTACGATTCATTTTTAATTTAAAAATCTAACAGTGTGTTTACGTGTTTAATTTCAATATTTATCAAAAGATGTCGCTACTGACACTTAACATTTCTAAATAAAGAAGCCTCAAAAGATGTATTTTTTTTTTCCTGGTACAACTGCGTAAGAATGCAACAAAGCTAAAATAAAATGAATTTTTAAACTGCTGACTAAGAAAAACAAAACACTGCAATAAATTTCACGATACCTATTCTTAAAAAAAAGGCTAAAATTAACTTCCAAGTTTTCCAGTCTGAGAATTAGGTTATGATCTAAGTATTTTATACGTAATTATACACAGTTAATTTCACACATTTATTAAAGTATTCTTATTTAAAATAAACAAAAACATAACAACTAATTTTTACAGTTTTAAATAAATGAATTCGGCTTTAATTTTCATATTTTCTATGCTTGGATAGTGTAGTCACGTGGATAACAGGAAGCATTTTTAATTAGTAATTACGCAAAAGATAAAATAATTTATCGAGTTATTTATGAACTTAATCTATTCAGTGTCATAACTGTTATAAAGCTATAATTAAAGATAAAATATTTAGTAATATTACATAAAAATAAATATACCGCAGGCCTCTTATATAGTAGGCCTATACTATACTTCAAAATTTGTATGCAAAAACATTTAAATTCGATTTTTAAGATTATTTTACTGATTTAGTTTCAAATGGTACGTGAATTCGATCAAATCAGTCTATAATTAGGCAATACTTGGTATTAAATAGCGTGAAAATTAGAACGTGATTTGTACTAAATAGAAAACTAATTAGAACTTTTACACGGATGACTCGGATGTTATATTATTAAAATCTATTCTTATATAACATTTTAAAAATAATATAATTAAGATTGATTTTAGAAATGAAGATGTGTTATGTGTTTTGATTTTCACAAAAGCCTGAAAAAGAATTTTAAAAATTTGCTGGCAACTTCAAGGATTTTCTGAAGAAAAGCAGACATGTCATTGAAATCCTCTACAAACTTGCTTTTGCAATCTATTATTACAAAAAAGGAAAAGTCATCCTTCGCCTAAAGGGTTTGACCTAATATTGTATAACTCTTCAGTGTAGAAAATTAACTAAAAATATCCATAAATCATAGAATAGGATAGCAGCAAAACAAAACTATTAAAATATATCAATAGGTAAGTTTGGTTTCGAGTTTTTTTTTTTAAAAAAAAAACAAACTTACATTTACAACCTTTAAAAACTTTTCATGCTTTAAAGTTTATTTTTATTATAAATATTTTAAAATGTAATCTATACACGGATATTTTGTAATTTTTGCCGATTTGTAATGTATACAAAACATTTACGAAATCTACAGATAAATTTTTATCTATTTATTCTATTCTTCCCGTGTAATTTTGAAAGTTGTTTTGGTTCTTTTACATTACATAAACTGAAAGAAAATTGTGATTACAATTAATAACAAATTTAAAATATCTGTAAAATTTATAACATTGTAACTAACCTTTAGGCCTATAACTTCGGAGGATCCAACAATTAAATGTTATGATTTTTTAACTTAAAGTGACTTAAAATAATTCATTTGTTACATTTGTAATTAAAAAAAAATTATTCTGCATGTCTGTCCGTAACGCTCAATAAACGTATCAAAATTATTATACTTAATTCCTTTAATAAGGCTGAATTAATTTACAAAAAAAAATAATAAACTATTTTTACGTACCTTCGAGGGGGTCTCTTGACGAAAAAAAAATTTAAATTAGGACCCACATTTGTAAACGAGCAGAATTTTTTTTTGTTAAAACTACGTATTATTTTATTAAAACTTTAAATATAAGCTTTATTATATTAGCGAAGTATTAATAAAATACTAAAAAATCCGTATCGATAAAATATAGAAAAGCTATAGGCCTACATTTACGTAATGTAAACGAGCGAGCTTCCTTCCGAAGGCAACACGATACCCCCATAAAGGACACGTTATACAGTTGTAAGCACACGATACCAGTTGACCTTCCTTCGTAGCCATGACGACGAGATGTTCCTAAAACTGCGAATGGTGTCAATAATCCTTCGATTAATAGAACAACCGTGAAAAACTAATTAAACCAAACACCGGGAGGTAAATCTTATTCGACGTGCCACATGCCAACTAGGCAAAATAACAACGCATGCGTACCACGTGGTTAAACATTTGTCGGATTGGTATAAGATGGCCCAGCTTCCGACATGAGTCCAATTCGAATTATTTATGGAAGAGGAGTAGGTTTCCTCGAATCATTCCCAGAATGGCGGTCGAATGGGGATACGATCAGCATAATGGTGAGTAATTTCTTTTTTTCTATGTAAATTAAGTTTACATAAATAATACATATATATAAATTTATTAATAAAAGTAGAAATAATTTTTTGCATTTTATTTAATTAAAAGTAATTTTAATCTAAAAATACTCTTGACTGAATACGTCGATAACGTGACAACTCAGATAACTTTTTTTTTTTTTTTTAAATTAAGGTCGACTGTAGGCTATCAGTCATTTGTTTTCGGAATTTAATAATCATTTTAAACTTTCTTTTAAGGTTTATATACGTGTAATAATTACCTTATTTTATAGTAAATTTTTTTCCTTTTTTTTTTAATTGGAAAAAATAATTATAATAAATCTTGGTGTAATGGTACAAAAATATTTTATACATTCCTCGGGGAATACGTTTAAACTTATATAAAAAGTTTTCTTTGAAGTACTTATTTAAATAACTAAAACAAATTTGTAAAATATATTTTGAAAGGAGTAGATTTTGTAGGACGTTGTGACCTGTTGACGTCAGAAAGGTTACCGAATCGATTCGAGAGACTGCATTCATTGATCGTAGTAGGGAACACCGGGATGAGAATTGCTCTAAGGCATCTAGTGACAAAATCTTTCATGAGAAAGTGTTAATAATGCACCAACCCTGTTCTTATGACTAGAAATAATGGATTCGTTATTCTCTTACGCGTATCGAAAGTTCTATCTTCTAAAATTTAAAAATTTCTATTCGTAATAACATATATATATTTAAAAAAATTATTTTAAGGAATGACATTTTCTTTTCTTAAATAATTCTTAAATAGAATAAATGGAAATAATGTTTATTATTCTCTTTAAACACAAACTAATGAAAAACATATATATATATTTTTACTGTAGTTGTATTTTAATTTAAAGCAGTTATTCTATATATAGAAATTTTAATAGATAATTTTTAGATTTAGTTATTAAAATATAAACGTATTCTAATCGATTTGATTTTCGTAAGTTATCTTTCTTCGTGTGTGTGACAATAATTCACTGTTGGAAATGTGTAGTATGTCTTTAAACAGTTACGTTAATAGAATGAGGAAACGGATATTTGCATCCAGTCACTCTATTTCCTTTACGGTTAATTGTTAGTTTTTATGTTTTCCTTAAATAAAAATAGCCTCAATAATGAAAGCCCTAGTTTACTATCCATTACGATAAGCTAAGTTTTATATTATTAATTCAGTGTTTTTTATTTTGTCATATTTGTTATTTTATATTGTTATTCAGGGTACAAATACACAACGGGATTTTTTTATGGAAAAGTCTGAAGATTTTTCCCATAAAAAAAACCCGTTGAGTATTTGTTCCTTGAATACATATGGGTTTTTATGGAAAATTCTTCAGATTTTCCCATAAAAAAAAAACCCATAAAAACACCCACTGAGTATTTTGTCTTTCGTCCATAATTTAGTTACAGAATAAAGCAGTTAGTGTAAAAAACAAAATCTTATCAATATTCAGTAACAACACTTAATATTGTTTCTATACGTATTATTTTTAATATACAGAATAAAAACAATACAAAATAAGTTTTTTTTGAAAAATTTAGAACTAAATATTTATTTTTATTTAATAAATTCGTAGACTCATTTCAATGAGTTTACATCTACTTCAATTATCATAAATTAAGCTTCATCAGTTACAGGGTTGTTTATAACCAAGTATATGTTGAATGATTTATGGTATATTATAGAATAAATGTTTTTAAAATTTCCTAACGTTATGTAATAATTAATTAAAAATACACCTTAATTTCGAGATCATAAATATAATAAGGAATTTTTTATACGGAATCTTTAATTATTTGTTGAATAACCGATATCAAACAATAAACAGGAAAAGAACTTACATAATAACACCACTGCATTGTACGTGTACGTTGATGGAAGATAATAAACAAGAATTGCGGGTCAAGTGGACAAAGGTTTTCGTGAAATGTTTCCTCTAAATCATCATCATCATAAGCTTATCTTTTGTTTTAAAATTTTATAAATGAAGTAAGAAAATAAATAACTTTAAATTTTATTTAGATTATTTTTATTTCAAACACTTGCGTAATTGTACACTGTAAATAAATCGGCTGTTGACATAGATAAATGGCAACGTCACGCTTAGATGGGCGGAAAATTATTAAGCCACTTCTTCAAATTTCAAAAACTTGCAGGCATTATATACATTTTCACTTAACCATAGTAATATGATACGTATATATCATGAAGAATTTGATTTTTTTTTCCCTTCCATTTGATTAATGTATTTGGTACAATAATCTCAAATTTAGGTAGAAAAGTTTATCCAAATATGCCTTTTCTAAAAGTTTTTAAAAGTTTTATCAGTAAAAGTAGATGGAAAACTTCTATTCTGTAGCTATAAGCTTGCAAATGAAAAATAAAAATAATTGCTAATTAAACTTGATGATAATCATTATAATCTTTTATTTGCTTTTTATTTATTTACCTTGTGAAAATGTGTTACAGAAAACCTTGTTTGCTGTAACACACGTTCTGTCTGGCTTATTCTAAATACTGTATTAATATTTAGTGTCGAATTTGGCTTTTTAGTAAACATCTATATTCGAATTTTTAATAAAATAAGTTCATTGTGACTCCCTTTTTTATACAACTTTCAAATAGTATAAATTTTCATCAGTCAGATATAATACTAAATTAATTCGAGAACGGCATAATTTTATAACAAAATGAAATAAGCAAACGTGGCAAGAAAAATAACTGCTTTGTTGTATTTATTCGTGACAGTACAAGTATAAATTTAGGTTACTTGACGAAAGATTATTAAGTCTTGATTTTAATTCTATAATTTCTTTTCTTTTCTATTCTGCGATCGATCTTTTACGCGCATCGGCCATTTTGAAATTTGATGATGATTTGACGAAATTACCAAGAAATATTTCAAATAGGCATATAAGTTCTTGAAATTCATAGCAAATTCAAAAGTATCTATTAGGAAGACTAATTAAAACATATATTTTCGTGAGCTAAATTTATAAAATCAATTGTAATTAGGACGAAAAGCAACTATCTACTATGGCATTTTAAAGATATCTTAGTTAAATAAATTTTTATAATCTTCATTAAAAACTAAACTGTATAATATTTTGTCGAAAGAATAGCGAAAGTAATATTATTCGTACTGTGGCCTTTTAATTAAAAAAAATGAGTACGAGCACGAGTTATTAATTTTCAACACCGAAAATACTGTATATAGTGCGTGAGAATTAACAAACTACATTAATTAAATTACTTTTAAATACAGCACGGAAAATAATGTTTAAATACAAGTTATTAACGTTACTAAAATTATTCTTTTTTTTAATATTTAACTAGTAGTCTACATTTATGACTTTTTTATAATAATTTTTCTCTGTTTCTAGACACAATAGAATGTCTATTGCTACTTCACGATCAAGTGACACGTTTTAAACTGATCTAACACATACAAAAATATGTTAAATTTCTATTGTAGACCTATTTTAAACAAATAAATTACAGTAAAACCTGTGTAAACTGGAATCAAAATCGTGTAACAAAAATCTTTTCCGTTTTAAAAGGTTTTTTTTTAATGTAGAAAACACTTTTTATAATATAAAATACACGTGTACTGTGTGTTTTTATACGAAACTATTTAAATTATATTTTAAAAAAATTATTTTTTATGGTGTCAACGATTTGACGTAGGTGCTATTAATTTAAACTCAATGTGCATTGTACTGTTGTCGACAGATGATCTAATTTTTATAAAATGTAATTTCCTTAATTCTCTTCCCGCAGGTAGTCATTTTTAAAAAAAAAAAAAAAAAAAATTGCTTCGACCTATATTGTAACAAAAGAGAAAATCTTTATCTAGAACAATAAATTCTCTTCGAATATGACATGATATATAGCACATAAAAGCTTATAAGATTATTTCTGTAAACTAAATATCTAGAAAGATCACGTTATTTCGATAAATAACAGAAATGTTCTTCGAAATCTATATTATATCAGTCTTTTTCATTGCAGGTGCTCGTCAAATTATACGTTATATCATGCGCTAATGAGCTGTTGTGGTGTTTTATTATGCTACTTCATACAGGCATACACTTAAAAGCTTTTCGCAGATTTGGCAACCTCCTGTAGATGATTTATCTTCTTTTTTACACCGATCAAAGTTTTTATTTATTTACCAAAACTGAGCAATAGCCAGATTCTACAGACACTAAAAATAAATGGTAACCGAAAACGAAGGATATAAAAGAGTATTTTACGGAATTACAATATAGCTTGTTGCTTAACGAATGACATTTTACTTTCGGTTGCAGATCTTGCCCGCGTTATACCGTAAAATTCAAACTTCGTTTTTCATTTGTTAATTAATTAAAAATTTTTTCTGATTTTTATTAAATTAAGCTATAAAATAAAACCAGTTTTTAATGCAAAAATAGCTAAATCGGTAAAAGTAATTTCTCCTGAAAGGCAAGAATTATCTGTAATTCAGTGCACTTTTTATATAAAAGCATTTTGAAATGCTCATTAAAACATAAAAAGCTAATAAATGTAAAATTTTCCTTTAAAAATAAGACGTTATTTTTTTAACTTCCTGTAGGCATAATTTTCTTCGGAATAATAGCTTATATTATGTAATATAAGTTACGTCAGATCACGATTTAATAATAGTTGATACTTCTAGTTTTTATAATTAAATTCATTTAATGTAAAAGTTGTTGTTGTTGTTGTTGTTGTTGTTGTTGTTAAAATAACATTTTATATAATTTACAAATTATTTTTTTGCATTAATAAAGAAATTATATAAAGCACACAAATTGTCTATTTTACATTAGTTACAAGTTTAAAAATTACTCTCCGATTTTAATATTTATCGAGTTCTTGTACACTCGTTCATTAAAACAAAAGATACACCAAGAGGGAGGTTGTTGGAATCAAATGAAACTTTAATGCGAACGTAATGACGATAGTAATAAGTGATTATCATATCGTAGAAAAGGGATAATTTCCTGTGAACAACGGTACAGTTTAAAGGAATCTTTAATAGCTTGAAGGACTTGTCAAACCGTATCGTCGTACGTATTAGACATGGAAGTAGACAGGCATCGTAATCCTTCTACAGATTTTTCTCAACAAATGTTCCAACTATCGCTCCGGATCCCTCATATTCTAGATGGCCAAAGCTGGCGACCCATCTGCTCTTACAAATGCTCGATGGGCGACGAATGTGGACTCTGGGAAGGCCAAGGAAATGTGGCATCGTGAGGGAAACTTTATCTGTTTGCGACTGAGTATTATATTGCCGGGAAAAGGCCGTTTGCAGCTCTGTCATTAAAGGAAACACGCAAGGGTCCAAGATTTCCCGAATGTGTACTACCTCTGGTGTCTCTAGCACCATTAATAGGGGTGACCGAATCTCATATAAGATTGCCTCCGGCTGTCGTGTTGGTCTGTGAGCGTTTTGTTAATAGTACATAAAGACAAAAATTCAAGCGCTCTCCAGTGAAAGATGAAAGCGATCCTCCCAGACAAATAGTGGTCGTCCGTTCCTAAAGACTCCGTTGCGTGTTCGTATTTACCGTTGCATGATTGCCCCACAATCTTTCCAGATTGTACTGTACATCTGAAGCTTCTAGAGCCGTGTATGTGTGCTCCCGACGTAGCCTAACCATTGCACTCAACGTTTCCTCAGTCGGGTTAGATGGCCCATATGACGGACAATTCGGCATCACGGCCATCCTTCTTCCCTAGTTCGCCGATGTAGTCTTTAATCACCCTGTTGATGTTAGAAAATGTCTGTCTTATAATTGCGTAGTACAGGTAAGCCTAGTGTTCGAAGATTTCCAAACAGATACACTGAAAATTCTGAACATAAAACTGTTGAGATTTTTATCGATCTGGTATTACGTAAGGTTTCTCGAATAGCGTAAAAACACGTTCCATCTACATTTCGAAATTTTTCATTCAAATCTTAAATTTTAAAAAGATATTCAAAATCCACATTTAAATTTAGACAAATTTTTTAAAAATTTTGAAACTGTTATTTCTCTTTTTTAAAAATTATTTGATCTCTTATTCAATATTGAATAATTTAAACCATTTTACAAAGAGAGAGAACACTTCTTTTCTTTTTTATAATAAACTTCTTGACAATTATACAATAATTAGTAACTTCTTTTCTTTTTTTAAAAAAATGTGATATTTCAGTCTTTTTTTTATTATTAATATTATTATGTAATTTTAAATTTTGATATATTTATAAAGTTTACTTTAAAATTTCAAAAGTTTTTTTAAAAATATTTTTCCTTATTCATATGGACGTTTTTAGATGTTTATATAGATTCGTTTTAGATATTTTTGTTATTTTTGTACCTATAAACAGTTTCAAAGTTATATCTGGAATCATTATACAACACTGAAAGGTTGGGAGTTAAAAGCAAATCTTTAATGAATAAGCCTGTTTTACAAAAAAGAATTTCTAATATATAAATATATTATTTTTTAAATAAAATTTTTAGTTCGTTTCTCTTGTGATGTAGCTATAGAAGAGATAAAAACGATACTTTTTAGTGCAGAAATTTTGAAATAAAATAATAGAAATGATTTTTGCGAACCGATAATATGATTATATTCGTAGGGCTTCGGTATCGATTTTCTATTATCGATTAGAAATAACTCTTATCAAAACTTCATAAATTTGCAGGACCCCATCTGTGGTGTAAATATTATCCGAGCGCTAATGGAACGCAGCAATCCCCAATCAATATCGACACGACATCCATTATGACAGATGAACAATTACTTCGTTATAAGTTGACTTGGAATTATGAATCTGATACTTGTACCGCTTTACACAATACGGGTAACGGATGGCAAGTTGACGTGGATGCCAAAGGATGTGAGTGTATATTTTATTATTATTATTATTTCAAGATCATCTCAAGACTATTATACAAATATTTTAATGTTATTTTAAAATTAAAAATTTGAAGCTTTTGTATACTAAATATTCTGTACTAAAATTCTAATTTATACATATTCAGATTTGGAGGGAGGCCCATTACAACATAATTATCGATTACAACAATTTCACTGCCATTGGGGAGACAACAGCTCTTACGGATCAGAACACACCGTAGATGGAAAAACTTATTCTGGTGAAGTGAGTTTTCAGGAACGTATTCAGTTTTTTTCGTGCAGAAAATTTGATATTTTTGCTGTGCTTACATTTTTTTTTGGTTTTTGATGACGAAACAGGTCATGTCTTTGTACAAAATAAAGTAATTTTAAAAAATTACTCCTCTTCCTTTCGACAGTAATTGAAATTTAAACAAATAGGATATCGGCAGATGACATTTGTATGTTTTTGAAATGATTACATTTCTCTGAACATCTTTTTTTTTATCTTCATTTCGATAGTATCATTAGGATGTTAAATAAGCGCAATATTCCGATTTGGTCGTGTCTCATTTATATGCCAACTAAAATGGAATTTTTGAATAAATATGAACTGAAATCGAGCATTACTCCTTTCTCACTTCATATTTTTAGTTTCATGACAAGTTAAATAAGTACTGTTAGTGTTACTATTACTTTCCAGGCTGTTTTATATATAACAGAGGGAAAGCAAAAGTAAAAAAACGATCGGTCAAGAAATGTCCCCCTCCATATTTTTACATTTTTGGTCTCGGGGGACCTTTAAAACGTCGAGAAATGAAAAAAAGCGGGAGTTTTTCTGTATGTATGGATATTTTGTGTGGGGGGCACGATTTTGTTCACCCTCTTTGAAGCTTAACTCCTGTGCTTTTTGTCGAAGATTTCTGAAATTATGCAGGGAGGTTTGTTTGTTAGGTTATTAGGGGGATTGATGCTATTAAATTTTGGTGATTAAAGCTCGAGGGGATGGGGGTAGTGTAATCTCTAGTAGAGTCGGACTTAATGACGATTCGTTATTAACATTTACATTTTTTTTTTTTAAATAAAAACCCATGCCTACTCTTAAAATTAATTTTTTGCCATTTTATAATAGTTATTATATTTTATTAAAAACTTTTTTTACATTTTTAACAGATGGGCCACCAAATGTTGCCGGGAAAGTTAAGCAACTCGTTGTTGGATTTTTAATATTAACATGAACCACCTGGCTGTAATTAAGTGTTTAAAATCTAGCTAAGTTCATTGATAGCTCTTGGAGTTTTTAAACTAGAAAATTCTGAGATAAATTTCCATATTTTTTTTTTTAATATAAAAATGTATTTAATACTTGATATATGAAAGTTAATACTTTGATATCTGCTCACAAACGTCCGATTACCCTTAGTAACAGAACAAGGGCAAGAATTTGGGGACATTCTCATTGGTCCATCCATTTCGTATATAAAGTGAAAATCACTTTCAACCAACGCTTCATGGTTTTACCCCCTCTCCAATCTCACATATACATATAAATTTGTAGGATCAATTTTTCCCTTTTTAAATAAAAACATTAGCTTGTTTATTCAATTGATCATCACTAAAATTATGAAAATGATGATTATTTTTTTTTCTCCTTTTTTAATTAATTATTATGTTTTAAATAATGTTTAAATTGTCAAAATATTATAAATTACTCTGCTTATTAAATTAAGTTATTGATAATTTATTTAAATCAATAATACTTTAACTGCTTCCAAATTTTACATCCTAGAATTATATATTTTTATGGTTAATGTTTCCTATGGTTCCAAAATGGCGGCTCGTCTCTGATTCCAGCAAATAGAAAAAAAGGAAACAGTGGGGACGCACGTTCTAACCTAACCTATTCTAACAAATAACCATAATTATTACCAACAAAATTATTAGAATACGTTAGGTTAGGTTAGAACGTACGTCCCCACTGTTTCCTTTCTTCTGTTTGCTGGAATCAGAGACGAGACTCCATTTTGGAACCAAAGGTAACATTAACCATTTTCATTTTAAGTGTATTTTATTTGCAAGATTAATTTTTAATAATGATTTTTTTTTTCTTTTTATTAAAATTAAAGGTAATGCATAATTTACATAATCGATCCTTAATTAGAAATATTGCCTCTTTTCTACGTATCTCATTGATAGAACTTAGTTAGCCTTGGACATGTTTTCAATTATTTTTATATTTTAAAGAAATTATTATTTTTAGAAAAGTTTTTATTGTAGGCCTATTATATATAAACTGAATTGCGCTAATAATTTGTTAGGACAATGGCGATATCTAGAAATCAAACATTTAAAATACCATCAATCTTATAAACTGCATAATTTAGTTAAATAAATAAATAAAAAAGGCTTCTATAATTAAGATATTATTTAAATCGTGCAAAAATATAATTCTGGTTTCCTTCGTAATAATAGTAAGATTTAAGCAGTTTTTTAGTATGACAAGACAGAGAAGATGATGATAAATATTACAAAGTTTAAATTTATTTTCCTCTTGTATATAAAAACCGAAAGCACTTGCCTAGCAACTGTGCATTTTAGATAAGTGCAACGGGTGCAAAGGCGCGGGGCCTAAGAAGAAAGGGGCTTCGAAGTGGTATATAAAAACGAATACAATAGTATCTGTATCTAACCAATTCTATTTGTTTTTATTTTTACTCAAAAAAGAAGTCAAAATTTTAAAAATTATGCACAGGGCACTTGATAAGCTAGTTACGGCTTTGTCTTTACTTGCAAATATGCATTTATAATCTTTGTTTTTTCATTTCTATTTTGATTGATCATAATTTTAAAAATTTACTATTCATCATAGCTTCATCTTGTCCATTGGAATGCTGATTTATTTGAAAATTTCAAAGAAGCTGCTCGTTGTAATGGAGGATTAGCCGTTCTGGGCGTTTTTCTTCAAGTGAGTGTGAATATTTTCTGGACACTTAAATATACTATATTTATTTATCAAATTTATTTTTTAGTTAGGAGAAGAGAATTCGGAATTAAACAAACTGACAAAATTGATGCCTAATATTGCTTATAAAGCAGATAAGACTCCTATAGAAGAAAAAATTGATCTTACAGCATTTTTACCAAGTAAGTTTATCTGCTATAATACATGTATAAGCATGTATCAAAAAGATTTTTATTTTTTATATTTAAAATGTGAATTACACTTTTTAATCTTAAAGAAAACCGTACTTTTTGGACCTATGAAGGATCTCTTACTACACCACCCTGTTATGAAAGCGTTACTTGGATAGTTTTCAGAGAACCTATTCAAATATCTGAACAACAGGTATTATTATTATTATTTTTTTTATTGTAAATTTAGATTGTCCTGGACTAATAGTTAAATACTTAAAATAAAGTTCTTGGTTAATGTTACCTATGGTTCCAAGATGGCAGCTCGTTTCTGATTCCAGCAAATAGAAGGGAAACAGTGGAGACGCACGTTCTAACCTAACGTAACCTAACCTATTCTAATAAATTACCATAATTATTACCAACAAAATTATTAGAATAGATTAGGTTATAACGTGCGTCCCCACTGTTTCCTTGCTGGAATCAGACGAGCTGCCATCTTGGAACCATAGGTAACATTAACCAAGTTCTTTTTTCCTATTGGAAATGATTTGACAAAATTTTTACTTATCGATAAGTAAAAAAAAATGCATTATAAAATGCATTTCCAATCTTTTTAAATTGCAAATTTATAGCATTAGTATGGATTTCTGGATTTCCTAAATCATATAATTTATTTAAAACATTTAGAATTTTTGCGAGCCTTAAAAAAAATAAAATTTGGCGATTAATGCAAAAACTTAATATTGACTTCATTTTCTTTATTTTCATTTAGTTTGGTAAATACTGTATCCTTTTAAGAATTAAAAGAATTAGATTGGAAAATTTAGCGTAGAAAAATAATTTCACACTGTTAGGAAATTCGAGTAATTTTATAATAGTTGACAGTATATTTTTGGATGGACAAAAATTATAATAAATTTTAAGAGGTTAAAAAAAATTATCTTGAATTCAAATTACGATAATTTAAGTATAATAATATACGTACTAGAAACTTATATAAATTTTTAAACATGAAATGACTAAGGTTTTTTTTTTCTAATTTCAGCACTTATCCATCTCACACTTTCAAAATTTTTTAGAGAAGGTACAGATTAGTGTCAGATATATTGATATATATTCATTTTATTTATAATTAGTTGTTATTACTACTACTACTTCATTAAAGAATCAACAATGCCATTTTTGAAAACTTTAAAAATGAGTAAACCGATAATAAAATAATAATTTTGGGAAAAGTATAGCTCAAGTTCTTAAAGTGGCAAGGTAGATGAGTATATCTTCATCTTTATTGATGTTTTTGCTTTACGACAGACATAACTTCCCATTTTCTGATAAGAAAATAGACACAAACAGGTCGATAAATTTATTCATATTGAAGGTTATATGAAGATCTTTAATTATAAATTATTCATTAATGAATGATAATTACGTTATTTTCTTGTGTGTGTGTATATATATACACGTTTTTACGTATTATATAACGTTTTTATTTATTTTTACTGTCTTATCGTTAACGGCTCTTAACATCTTCAGTATATTATTTTTCTTTTTCGTTTTTTCCTGGAACCGATATTTATATAATGTAAGATATATTATATAACTGTCACCATTTTAAATGAATATTTTTTAAAATGATTTATTAGATTTTTTTAATATTTTCTTCTTTTACTTACTTTTATTATTTTTACAAGATGTATTTGTTTTTTCAAATTATTTTTGTTCGTTTGTTTAGAATGCCATTTTAAATACTACATTAATTAAATTGACTATTATAATCTCATATATTTTTATGCTTTTTTTTTATAGCTCGAAGAATTTCGGAAATTGCATCGTAAACCACAACAGACCAATTCAGAAAATGCCAATAAAGAATCGCCCGAATGCATTAGGAAGAATTACAGGCCGACTCAAATACTTCATAACCGTCTTGTTCGTGAAGCATTCTATACAAACCAATAAACGCAAAAAAAATTTAAATCATTATATTCTAGTAATAGATGGACTATATTTTTGGATAGAAACTTTAAATCTATATATAAATTATAGTTAAGGCTCTGCTTATGATAGAACCAATGCAGATAAATGAACACTAAAATTGATATAGTCAATTCTGTGTTCGTTTATCTACACGGTCTAATATAACAAATAAAACTGAGCTAAATTGAATTCGGCACGAAAAACTATTGCGAAGTCTTCCTGAAAGTTATATTTTCATATTATATCCCCGATAGAATATATTCTTTATACAAACAAAATTATATTTTTAATGTTTCTGTACATATATATAAATGTAGAAAGGATGAAATTTCTGGCATAATTTTAAGCTGGTTAAGTTTTAAAATCATTAATATTTTTGCAAAATTCTTGAAATAATTAAAGTCCAAGCTCTAACAGATACTTTTTTTTAATCATTATAAAGAACTAGTATTTTTTGAAATATTTTCCTTTGAAATTTCATCTATTACTTCTGCATATTCCGATAGCAATAAAAATTGAAATGAACATTGTTTTGAAACACGCGACAATACGTATGTTTAAAGTATTGTGAAAGCAAAACACGGCCATCCCATATTTCCGCAAGAATACATAATTTTAAATTCGATTAATAGCGTATACAGGTCGACCATCACTAATTTCGACTAGCGTAATTTCAAAATTTCTCTTGTCACTACTGTTTTGAAGGTGTTCAACATTGCCCATTGTACTGTACGATAATTTTTCAAAAATTTTCATTTTTGTTTTCTTTATTGGCCAACTCGTACTGGTTTACAGGGTATTTTAAAGGTAGGATGAATTAATTAGCTGTTATGTTCTAGTCTAACCATCCGACATCCTACAGATCCCAATGCCGAATTAGTGATCATCAATCTGTAATTTAAATCCATGTTTAATTCAAAAATTACTAGTTCTCGCCATCTAAAACGAATTACATTAGTCATGTTTCATATTTTTATAGATAATTGCGATCGAAATTCCTTCTACCATTGCAGTGGAAATAAGATTTCATTAAAATTTTCTTTTTAACTGCAGAAAAAATCAAAACTTTAAATATTTAAATGTATATAGTATGTGTATATAATTGAAACAGTCAATATATTTTTTAATTATCTCAATTAAAAATTATTTTTAAAAAGTTTGGCCATTTTAAAAGTGATTTTTTTTTTTTTTTTTTTTTTTTTAATTTATTTTTTCAGCTTTTTGATATCAAACATATCAGGTTGGCCTGTATATTTATAGTGTTTTTTTTTTTTTTTAACTTGAAGTAATTAATGTACAATTTTAAATTAAGATTAATTAATATTTTATATTTTGTATTGTCATAAATATATTTTTGGGTGAAGTAGCCTGTTCATGGTTCATTTATACAAACCTAAATACATCATTGTCAACTATATTTATGCCATAATACAATATAAAAGTTGAATTAAATTTTAATTGTAAATAATTCTCCTTTCTAATACAAAGTATCTTTTATATGTAAATTGTAACAGACACTTTCAAGAAAGGACCCGATTAATTTGGCTTCACTTGGAAAAAAACAAGAATAACTTATGATTCTCCTTCATATGGAAAGTTTTTAGTAAATAATTACATCATTGTTAAAAATATATAAAAAATGATCAGTAATCTGTCAGCATTGTTTGTTTTATGGCATTCTAAAAATGTAAACTATAAATTATGACTAAACAGCATATATTTGCAGAGCCTGTACATATATTTTAAAGAAAACACATATTAGACACAATAATCCTTCAGTTTAATATAAATTAATATATTTAGAGTTTAAAAGCAAAGAACAAAAAGTGCATTGTAGAAGTTGATTTCAGATTCTATTCCCAGTGTAAGAAAGTAAAATAGTTTTTATTAAAATGTGTATTTATAAAAGATTATACATAGTTGTATTATACAGAAAAATCATATCATTTAATGTTAAAATGCACAAATAGATTGATCAATTGTATTTTAATAGATTTCTCGGAAAGAAATCTATTTGTTTTAATATAAGAATTTTAAAATACTGGTTCATAATGTTTATTTGAATTAATGCCATTGTAGAATGTAATCTTAAAAAAAATATATTTAAATTAATAAATAGATGAAAATTTCAATTTTCAGTTGTGTAGTATTGATTTTTAATTTCAATTATATACATACAAACTCAAAAAAACCAATATTTTAAAGCTTTATTTATATTTTAAGAATATTTTCAATCCTTATATTTTAACTTAATTTCCAAGAACATTTATATAGTAGTGACGCTGTGTTTTACACCACTTGGGTACCACTTGCAGAAACTTTTTTATTATTTTAACAGTTAAATATTTTTTTTTATTTAACAATACAGAACATATTTACAGGTGGCAGGAACATAGCACATGTTTTTTTCAGCTCCTGCTGTAAGAAAAACAACAAAAAAATATCAACACAATACTTTGACTATCAAACTTCAATATTTGTTATCAAAGTTTATAATTCCAAAGTGACTTAGTGTATTTGTAACTGATGAGTTTTTGTCAAATCAATCTATACATAGTTAAACTACTTAAATGTAATCCTATTCAGAATTTCTATAGACCAAATCAAAAACATTAGATTCTGCTTAGTAAATTAATACTTAGTAAACTAATTGCCTTTGTGATGTGTAAACATACAGTAGCTGAATATATAGTGTTTTTTTACGAGGGGCTAACTTGTAAGACTAATTCTATACATCAGTGCCTACAACCAGTATCAACACATGACTATGCAAGTGTGCTGTGCCACAATGTCTCCAAGAGGAGAAAAAGCATGAGGTTTGTGGTTGGTATGTCCACATCATACAAGAATGAATGATCATCAAACTGTGTATTAGAGACTATTGACATTAGAAAAAATAAACAAGAAAAATTTTATACTTAGGTAATTTGATTTATTTTCGGTATATACTCTTGAGCACTATGCTGGCCTTTCTTTATTGCTAGACTTTTTATACTGTCACTGGACATAAAGTGATTTTCTAAGGCTGGTCTTATTTTTCCAAAAAGAATGCATTTTGGACCTCATCAGTTTGTTGTAATATAATTGTGAAACTGATGCTACCACATTTACAAAAGTACAATAAAATCACATCGCTTGGTAAAATACCAATGACAACTCGTTGATTACAGATTGAAATTCCAGGTGTTTGATAAAACATGCTGATTCGATGCTTAGAGCAGTATAATTAAAACAAGAAGTAAAACAGAGTATACATAATAAAAGACACTGTTAAAATAATAAACTGATTCACTGTAAAAACAATAAAATGATTGCTGTGCATTTTTCTCATAGTGCTCACAAGTATATATGAAGATAAGACAAGAAGTGTCTCATTGGAAAAATTACCAATAATAAATACTATATCAAATAAAAATAAATGTAAATTTAACAATTTCTGTGTACACACTGTACAACTCCTATGGTGTTTATCAATTAGCCTTTAATCCCTTATATATATAACTTTATTGTATCTTATACTGTTTGTAAATTTTTGCTTGCCACATGTCACAGATTCCAAAAAGAGCTTAGGTGTGCCAAGGGCAAAAAAAGGTTGAGCACTGATATACATTTACACTGTTTTATATATTGTGTAATCATTAGTATGTATATTATAAAGACAAACAGAAATCTTGACTAACAAAATCACCAACAAATCATAATATAAAAATAAAATTTATTTTTCTTATAAATAATTTCAAACATTTCATTCAAATTTTGAAAATCCTTTTCCTTCATGAGTTGTTGATTTTTCAATTTCCAACTTTTGCTTTACCTTTTCATTTAACATTATTCCTATTTCCTTTCCAGTCTGGAAAAAAATATATCAATTTTCATATAAACCTTAATAATGCATTTTTTGAAATACTAAGTCAAATTAAAAATAATACATTTTTTTTCCAAATTACTCTGAATAAATAATAAATTAATTAATTAAAGAGTCATTAAAAAGAGATTTTTACAATTTATAAATTCTTCAAAATAGGGAAATATGTTTATTTAGTTAAGTATACAAAAGTTAACTTTTCCTGGATTCTAGAGCTATAAATATGTTCCAGCATATTGTATATTATCTAAAAGTAATAAGCAGGAGATGATAATATTTTTGGATATTTATACCTACACAATTATAATTATTGATAAATGAAATCAAAGTGACAAGAAAATTTGATTATGTATTTGATGCTGGCATCAAGGGGTTGCAGAATTCCACCAAGTAAGGAAAATTATCAAATGCATCAATGATGTAATTCCTATTGAGAAGTCCTTGAAATCTATACTGCGCCTAATTAAAAATACATGGGATGAAGTGACATCCAGGACAATAAAAAATTGCTGGCTACACACTGGCCTATTCAGAGAGAAGGCACAAATTGACAAGGATCATAATAACAGATTCGAGACACTACCTAACATTCAAACAATCTTTCAAACATCACTTCTGCAATCCAACTTGTTGCTGAAGAATTGACTGAAATTTATTGCAATGAGGATAATTTTGCAGAGTTAACCTCAGAAGAAATAGTTAATTTTGACAGAAAAGATGATAGTCAACTGCAAGAAGAAAACAATGACGACAATGATAACAATGACATAGAAAATCCTCTAGTAACTGCAAAAGAAGTTCAGGCTTATTTAGGAAAAATTTGGCATTATCTGGAATAAATGCATCCAATAAGGATTATCTGATGCATGTTGACTCATTGGATGCATTTATTTCCATGATGTGAGGAAATAATATAGTTCAAACTACTCTGAAGTTCTGAATATAGTTCAAACTACTCAGGTTTTTTATAAGTGAACATTTATAAACAATAAATATAACTTAAATGAAGGAGAAGTGATAATTATACTTATTATCTTGACATTCCTATTTGCATGCCACTTTCAATACACAGCCAGCCTCACCTTTCCACCATGGCCTGAAAATCAATAGTAGAAGTTGAAAAGGGGTTGACTGTACCTTTTTGTTAAAGTAACCAATTATTTTTCTTTGTACCAAAGTTGAGTTTTGTATTATGCAGCAAGATTTCTGAATCATTTTAGAATAATTACACAGGACAACACTCTGTGTTTAAACCACAAAATCACTTGTTTCTAACAGAGAAAGTATGTCAGTTTGTGTCAGACCATTGCCATTTTTCATCCATCCATTTAATGCTTTGTTTTTAGTAATTCAAGGAAACAGAAGAAATAAAAAAAACAAAAATTAGATTGGATTAATGGGATGTGGCAATGCAACATATAGATAATCTGCCAACGGGACATCTTTTGGAAAGACTTTCTTGGAAAACTGGTCACTATTTTGGCTTCAGTCATGTAAAAGAAACCCAGAAATCTCCATGTAACCAGCCCATTAGTCAGGTGCAAACTTGAAACTAATTACCAGTGTTCAATGATTTTATCCACTCATCCATTAGTGGGCCAAAAAAGAGGAAGAGATATTTAAAGTCTCAGATAATTGATATTGAGATAATTGACATTCCACTGTAATTAATTTTGGAAATGTATCTTCCTTGTCATTGCTATCTCTTTTAAAAGTAAAGAAGTTATTGAAAATTATGTACAGTAAAATGGTTTGAAAAAAATGATTGATTTTCAAAACTATTAATACTGACATTATTTTCTATTATATATTTTTAACATTAAAATAATTTTTTATTACTAAAAATAGAAAATTTAACAATACTGTATTAAGTTGTATACAAGTAAATTACAAGTACATTGTAATTTTTCCAGAGCAAAATAGTTACCATTTCTAAACTTATTCTCCTATACTGTCGTGAAAATAAAAAAACAATACTATATCAAATGACTGAATTAAAGTATCCATATTCAACACTATCTACTCTAGAGAGATATTTTGCAGTCCAAATGGAATAAAATCTGGAGAACAAGGTGGCCAGGCAACTAATCACTCTGTTATCAGTGAATGTTGCCAACACCACTAAATACAACAGTCAGTATGTAGAGATATTTTGCATGAAAATGGTTGATAGTGCCAAAAGTGCTGTAGTGATAAGTTTTGGTACTAATTTATTTTTACAGAAATGTCTTCCACGTGTTCTAAAATGTCACCGTAACAGATACGGTTGCATTTGGGCTGCTAAATATCTCTCTAGACTGCATTTAATAGAACACTTTAATTATGATCATAACAACATAATTAGTATTAGTTTAATATAAATTTACTGTAAATAACTGAAGGCAAAACATTTAATTTATAATGTTACATAAAATCTATTTTACATTTACATAATATATATAATATTCCTTATAAATAACATAAGGATCATTTAACAATTCAAATGCAATTTATCCATCATTTTTCATTTCTTAATGTGATTATAACTTAATTTTTTCTTACACTTAACTGTAAAAATTTGTTAAAGATAATGATTAAACCTTTACTGAAACCAGAAATAAATTTAATAATTTATTTTAATAATATATTAATGAAATAGATTGACACTACTCACATTTGCAACAAATAATGCTTCATAATGATCTTACCTCTAAAATATCTAAAATACTTTCAGGATGCAGACTTCCTGGACCACATTTTCTGACTGCAGTTAATGTCCCAGATTCAGAAACTGCCATAACTAATTTGGCAACACAGCATTCTTCTTCCTCTTGAGTGGCATCAACTATAAATTGATGACCTACCTATTGTAAAAATATAATATATGAAAAGTAATAATTTTAATTTTGTTAGCAGTTTAAGTCATTTTTGTTATTGAATTTGAAATTCTGAACACAAAATTACCCTGCACAATGTCACAAGACAAGGAATATTTGAAGTATCCAATGATTTTACATCAAATGGATCCTCTGTAACATCAATTTCTGCTCTTCCTTCAGTTTCATAATTTATAACAAGAGATGGAATTCTGCAATTAAAAGTAAAAAATTTCATTTTTATTTAGGCAAGAAATAATTTTCTTACATAATTTTTAAAAAAATATAGCAAAGTTACTTTAAAAATGTATGACTTCTGGAAACCATAAGAATGCACAATCTATATAGACTTTATTTCCTTTAAGTCTAGAAAGATTAGAAGTCTTAAAAAATTTCTTTAAACCTTTTTAAATTTTAATTTATATGCTTAAGAAAAAATTATTTTTTTCTCAATTTATATTTTAAATAAATTAAGTTTTTTAATTCTTCCAAAAATTATTTATTTAGCTTTACCTATACCAAATAGCAAAACTTCTGTTGTTTTAGTACTATTTTTTAATTTAAATCTGTGTCAACAGAAAAAGAAAAAGTAAATTTTTTTCTACAACTTAAATTCTTAATAAATACAAAGGATTATCATACACTATCTGCATAATTATCCTCTATTTATGAAGACTAACTAACTGATGTCAGAATTATGTAAAAATCAGAATTATATTTTAAAAAGTAGATATATACAGTGAAATCTCAGGTTTCAAACTTAATTCGTTCCTAAAAGTTATCGATACTGGTATAATCTGGAACTAGACAGTAACTAGAGACATACAAATTACCTTATGTATTTTTTTAGCAACTTAATCTTTAATCAAACTAACGTTTTTGGCTTGATTAATAAACCTTCATCAGGTTTTTGAGGTTTTTGAAGAAGAGAATCAATATGGAACAATATTGTAATTTGTGTATCTCTAATTCCTAAAAGTTGTTTGAAAACCAATTTGTTCTCAAACCAAAACAAATTTTCCCATAAGAAACAATATAAAATGAATTAATCCATTCCTGACCCCCAAATTTTTTTTATAGCTTTTTAGATGTATTTCATGCATAAAAATGTCTACAAATATCAATATAATATTACTTATATCTATATATAAGCAGGGAAAAGCAACTTTAAACATAACAATGTCCATTAATCTATGGTTCTCTTGAGCCATGGGCTGCTACTTCTTTGTGGAAAGCAATTTAAGTTATATGTTAACAAGACTATGATTTTAGTCTTATGCCTTGGGCCAGTCAGCCCTTGTTTCTGTAACCAGAACTTAATGTTTTTTGATTTTTAGCAAAATACCAAGCTATCTGAACACTGTAATAATTTATTTGTAACTTTCTAAAATTAAAATGAATACATCGTTCTTAAAAACAAATTTTGAAGTATGCTTAAAGAATTGCAAGTTAAATACAAAAATATTATATATGAAGTTGTAACATTGTATTTAAATTTATATAAACAATGTCAAATGAAACATAGTGCACCTAAAAAAGGTATTGTTGTAAAACCAATGGTCAGTTTGGATTTAAACTCAAGATGTCAAGTCGATCTGATAGACCTAGTCACACAGGGATGGCGATTACAAGTTCATAATGGTATATCAAGACCATTTAACAAAGTTTGTCTAGTCATGACCTTTAAAAACTAAGACAGCTGAAGAAGTAGCACATCACCTTCTTCAAATACTTTTAAAATTTGGTGCCCCAGCTATATTGTATTCAGATAATGGTAGGGAATTCAGTAATAGAGTCATATCCAAACTATGCCCTATGTGGAAAGATGTTAAGATAGTTCACGGAAAGCCTCGTCATAGTCAAACACAAGGCTCATTTGAAAGGGCTAATCAGGATATACAGAATATGTTAACTGCATGGATGAACAATAACAATACAAATAAATGGTCAGATGGTTTGCCCTTTGTTTAATTTGCCAAGAACACAACATACCATGAAGGAATATGCCAAAGTCTTTATGAAGCCCTGTTTGACATTAAACCAAAAGAAAAGAGACATAGCATCGTCATCTTTGCCTAACGAGCAAATTGCAAATATTGAAACTGAAGATCAGCTTGATGAAATTGTTAATGCTTTTGAAGAAAATTTGAGCAGTGACCATACTGAAAACCATATTCCAAAGGAAAACATTGAAGAGGAGCTGCAACCTATCATGTCTTCATATCAAGCCTGACTGAACAACACAAGTTTATTTCTATAAAATGAGTGGCTGTAAAAGAGAATCTTTTACTGAAAGCAATGAAAATGTTATGAACCTCAAAAAGAAAATTTCCTCCTGCTAAAATTGGTGATACCGTACAAATACAAGTCCCTGATGTTGACCATGGTCATACAGAATTGAAATATGTTGGTGGTTGTTGTTGAAATAGAAGACTCTGACTTTTATAAATTAGCAAACGAAAATGGTACCCTCAAGCAGCTTTATACCTGTGATCAGTTTGTAATTTGTAAAGAAAAGTTACTCTCCATAGATGAGGTTTCTTCTCAAGAATTATCACTGAGAAAGCAGCTGCAACTAATTTGAGAAGTGGAGGGCTAGGCTATACATGCTGTAATTGAGAAAAGAAGTGTCACAATGCATGAAGTGCCCTCATGCTTCGGCACCACGGGACCGAAGGGTCGACATTGCGTCGGTGAAGACTGCAATGACTAATTCGTCAGGACTGACACCACTGTCTTCTAGGTAGACACAGAAACCTAAGTGGTCGCTATTTCAATTTTTCCACACAAGCGGTCACATTGTAGGCATTTGGATCTGATACGAAGGATGGCACTGATTGAAGGATGGCACTGATTGATCAAACACTATTCTAACAATAACAAATTTCCTTTATTAAGCTAGTTCTACAAAAAGGTTATTAATTCACATTTAAACCTTAAAGCTTCTTCGCGAGATCTAAGTTGGAGAGAGAGAGCTTACATGACATCATGTTTTGTTATAAATACCTGAGGCACTGTGTGTGGGTTTCAAGATGGCTATGGAGTCGTTGGGGAGGTTTGGGAATGTCTCTTTCTTTGGATGGCAGTTGGGAATGTCTCTTTTGTCTTGGATGGCGGTTAAAATCTATCAGAGGAAATAATAATTTGTATGTGCTTCGAAGGTGTTCTAAGAGAAACACAGGATATTCTTGGAGGAACGGGCAATGACGATAAACCTTTTTGGCCGGGCACTAAGTGATACACTCGAACTGATGACGACAACTGTATAGAGTTGTCGTCATCAGTTATTGCCTTTTATTGGGGGTCCTCCTTCTTTTCCCACTTGCCCTTTTTTGGCAATGTTGCAGTGCCTATGTCCAATAACAATTTCTTGTCGCCAAGTTCCTGGTGACACATTCAATGTATCATCTTGAAAAGAAAGTGACTCCACAGAGGGGCAAAATCATATCCTTTACAATTTTAACAATTGTGGGAAAAATTATAGCTAATTTTTAATTAACTTTTCAGCCGAGAAAATTTTTTTCTCAAGTCTGATCTCTCACAGAAGTGTTCCGCGACTAAATGCAGTTGTAAAAGCAAGGGACTCTTGTGAATTTCAAAGTGTCATAACGGTTTAAGTTGTTGCAATAAATAAGATTATATAACGTTAATCATATAATTTATGTGTAAGTTTATTATTGGTATTATTTTTCTCTTCTGATTTAGAATGTACTTGTACTGTTCATTTTACGTTCAACAGTTTATTTGCATGTGCTGTTACTTAAGCTTTTTCCTGTTTTGACATATATCATATATTAAAAAGTTGCATTTTTGTCTTAACATAATAAAAATATTTTTATTCAACATTCACCATCAGTGCATGCTGAATGTCAACATTTGCTGATGAAAGTAAAGAAAAATGATATTTAGCAAATATTTCGTACATACACCAAACGACTATGTGAATGCTGACATTCACCAAAGAATACTGATATCTGGCAATAGATTAGCTACATTAGATTGATACAATATATAAATATTGTAACAACCAAAACTAGAACATGTAGAAAATCTAACAAATAAAAGTATTGGTCAAAACAAAAATTTCAGTTTTTATTACAACTTAAAAATAAAATAACAATAATTAATTAACAATATACACGGAGGTGCAAAAGTAGGTATACAGTTGAGAATCTGAGAAATATTTGGTGTTCAGTATTATTTTTATTATTTTTTATTAGTTCATATTCCTTATTTGTGATTTAATTTGTACTGTACATAAAACTAAATGGTTTTTCTTTGTATTTTCTTCCTGTATGTTTTTTTTTTCATAATAACAACTGTATACCTACTTTTGTACCCCCCTGTATTTGAGGTGGAGGGTTAGTAAAGACTCTTCTACGTGGCTTACAAAATTGCAATTGATCTCAAAATTTGATTGATCGATTTCAATTAAACTTTGCCATTTTCCATTAATTTCAATGAGGAATCCAAAAATGTAATAGAAAATGGAGGTCTATGACTTTATTTTCGAGATAAAAGGTCACAGCATGAGTGCACGTGACAAAGCAATATTGCATGAAGCACATGAGTTTGTCAGCAATGTTCCAAGGTTGCTAGCATGTCTTCTAAGGACTTACAGAATTGAGTTTGTTCTCTAAATTTGATAGGTCAAAATTTGATAAAATTTGTCACTTTTTATTAATTGTGATGAGGAATCCAAAAATGTAATAATGTACCACTTAAATGTAAAAAATATAGGTTCATAACTTCATTTTCAATATATAGCGGGGTCAATGTGACAATATCTGTGCTCCCTGACATGAATGAGCACATGTAATGAAATTTATGGGTCAAAAATAAAAGTAGCAATGCATGTGCCTAACAGAAAATATGTGCAAAAAATGAACAAAATACAAGAACAAAGCCATTCTTGACAATTGCTTTGTTCTTGGATCACCTCTTCATGTTTGCAAGTTCAAGGATCATCTCTATCCACAGACAAGGATCACATCTCCCATGGCCATCAAGTGCAAAAATAGTCTTTTTTGTGGCAGCAAGTGCAAAATTTGCCTTTATACAACTGTCAGGTGCAAGGATTGCCTCTTCTGTACCTAACAAGTACAATAATTGCTTCATTTTTTTGCTCTGCATCAATTCTATCACAATGCAATGAAGTCACACAATGTCCTAGTAATGATTCATTCTTATACACAGCATTTATGAAATAATAGTGGCAATCTTCATGAGATGATTCCTCACAGGAAAATAAAGAAAACAAGACATATCTGAAAAAGGTTGTTTTAAGAAATCAAACCTCTATGATAGCATCAGATGAAAGGTGACAGATTTTATTACATAACTCCATTATTAACTCTTTTACATAACCCTTTTGATTACATAAGACATTTCTTATGTAATCAAAAGGGTTATGTATGCCTATGCATCCATGCATGGAGATGTCAGAGCATGGACTGCTGCACTCTTCCAAAGGTTCATGCCTCTCACAAATGATTGTGCAGACATTGATATGTTGTATCAGCATGTCTGTACTGTCACCGGGAGTAGCTACACTAGGCAGGAATCTCCAAAGTGGCAGTTAAGGCATTTTCAGCAGTTGATTGAGAATAGTTCATTAAAAATTATTAGTTCAACATGTTATGCAGTTCACAATATTGTAAATTTCCAAACTCTAGGTATATTTTTTCCTACGAAATAGTATGTGGATTGATACTGGCTCGCCAGATTTATTTATTACTAGCAAAAAAGAGGAAGAGTCAATAAAGGAGAAGGAATACTTGCAGGGATCAACAGTCTAAAAGCTTGGGGACTCCTGAACTAGTTTTCAGATGGCTCCACTAATAAAAATTCAAAGGATTCAGATTTAGACAATGTGAAGGTCATGCTGCCAAACTTGCTCTGCCTATCAACCTGTGTGGACAGTTATGATTTAGTTTAGCACATGCCATGTTGACTATAGTAAGCTGGAGCTCCACATTGCACAAACCACATCTCTACACATAAAGCAAAGAATACATCCTCCAGGAGCATAAGGACATTGGTGAGGAATTTCCCATACACCTCTCCAGTCAGCTGTTGTAATAAAACATGTAACCTCAAATTCAACTGAAATGTGCTTGATGTTGGTAATGCATCTGAATGGTCATGCATAGATTCTCTGATGCCCACACATGTTGATTTTGGAAGTTTTGTTTGCCATCTCTAGTGAAGGTTGCCACATCAATGAACAACATTCTGGCTACAAACAATGGATGGGCTATGGTTATACTGATGAACTACAGACAAAAGCATTTCCAGCATGGATAATCTACTTGCAATAGACTCTAAACACACTGCTCTTCTGCAGAATCTTCTACAGTGTGGAATGATTTACAAAGATGGCCACCAGTTTTCTCATGCTGATACCAGGTGCTGCAGGAATAAGCTTTATATCTTCTTCCACTTCCAGTTTGCATTTGAAAATTGGAAATAGAAGATATAAAATATGTCTTTCACAATCTGCCAGCATGTACGTACAGTATAATTGTTCCAGTCTTTGCCACATGGCAGTACAATCATGTAAAGGGTTTGGAATTTAGTTTCTGCCAATAGAGGAAAGCCTCTGCATACAGACATTTGGCTTCCTAAGTATTACCATTTGCACATCCATACATTAAAATCATATCCACACTTTCTCATAATGAGTAACTTGCCATGCTTAACATACAAACTGTAACCTCACTCAAACTAATATCTGTCATGTGCCACATATCCAGAAACTACCCATTTCCAGACATCTGTTTATATGTTTTTTTAAATTATTTTCACGCGAGGAATCATCTGAAGTTTGTTCACTATTTCAGAAACACCCTATATATAAAATCAATATTTTTCAGGATATTTCATTGTATATAAAATACATTTATATCATTTCCATTATCTCTTAATAAGATTAATATTCAATAATAAAGATGTAAATTCACATAAATCAATTGTACAACTTATAAAAATGTACAACTTATTAAACCATAATAATAATCATATTCAAAAAAAATATTTATCACTCTCTACTGGTAAAATTTTATACTGCTCAGAAAAATTATTTCCATTTTCCATTAATTTAGTGTTATCATAATATCTCTGAGTTTCTTTAGTGGTAATGAATAGTAATGTCATGATTAGATAATTTTTAATCCAATTAAATATGCAGAAGCATTGTTTATTTAGAGTCATCCAACTCTTTGACTCATAAAATTAAAAATACTTGTCATATTAAAGAATATAGCAAATATATGATTGTTATAGAAATCAATAACATTTTAAAATTTTACTACATTGTAATAAATAGAAAACTTTCATAAAATTTATCAAATATTGATGTTGTTGAAACCGTGTTGTATTTGCTTATTGTATACAGGCACAATGAAGTGACATTTTCCTCAACACTAGGCTAGTTGAATCTTTCATTTAGTTAGTACGTTTTTCCATACATCAACGTTTCGGGCATCAGCCCCTCTTCAGCTAACTCACCTCAGCATGGATATTACACACACAGCAGAAATTAGATGACGAGATTAGATCTAACTAAATAAAAGATTCAACTAGCCTAGTGTTGAGGAAAATGTCACTTCATTGTGCCTGTATACAATACAATTTATCAAATATCTTATATTTTTGTAATATAAAAGAAAAATACATTTAATGCCATTAAAAATAATTGAGCTGCAATTCAAAAAAATTGTTAACCTATAAATTCCCACTATTGTCCATCTGTTGTCTGTCCTTTAATCTCAAGAATGGTGTTAGATAGATGAAAGTCAAGATCAGATATGGAAATCTTAGAGAAAGGAGGTCCTGATTAACTATATACAAACTTCCAGTGCAAACCAGGAGTTACATTATTTTGATTCAAACATTTTCTTGACTTGAGTTAGATGACTGTATTACTAATGGTAAAAGTATGATGTATATCTCAAATATACTTTTACTATTAGTAAAAGTATATTTGAGATAAAGAGCATATATTTTAAATTAAATAAATTACAGATATGACTAAAAATTGCAGCCTGGCATTGTGACAAATTCACAATTAATAACTGCTTGTTCTTTATAGGATCATGCAGATTTCCAAAGCTATTTTTTTACAAAATAAATCTTAATATCTTGATCATCAAAAACATTATATTACATATTACAGTATCTTATGAAATTAGAAAGCTTAAAATATACATACTTTGTATTAAACAAAGCTGCCTTTACAGCCATAGAAGCAGCATCCAATAAACTTCCTCCACATTCTAAAATCTATAAAAATATACAAATTTTACAAATAGAGATAATTTTCTTCAATAACTTAACACTTAAAACACATTAAAAATATTAATTCATTATATTAAATACGCAAATGATATTGTAATGGCATGAAAAGGTACAGAAGTATCTTTATTTTTTAAAGTACATTAAGAGTACATTGGCTAAAATTTTCTTTAAAAAATATGAAAATCAGGAAAAAATTAATTTTCAAATTAAGAAATTTCCAGATACTCCATAAAAAGTACAACACTACTATATAAAAATCCCTACTACTTCCATCCAAATAAAATGATATAAATATTAATATAATATCTCATTTGCAAACAAAGCATATTTGTATTAAAGCAAAACAAGCCATAGTTTTATATTCTAAAATCTAAACATTTAGTTAATAAGAATAATTTTTCACACATTTAAAATATAAAGCTTTTAGTCAATATTACTTATTTAAGAACAAATCAAAAGAACTTTTAATTTTTACATCTAATTATTATTATTATGCAATATTTCTCAAGATATACCTTTTAAAAATGCAAGCATCTTAACTATTTAAATTATGTAAATAATATAAATCAAATTTCTGGTGACACACATTTTCTTGTAGGTATTTTTTTTTTAATAAAAAAAATCACTTATCAAAAAACTTCAACCAAAATGCAAAATAGGACATAAGTATTTGTTTGCACCCTGGAAAAGTTCATGTGCTTGAACATCTCATGATATATCTGGGCAAGCAAGAGTTCAGTGGGAGCCAAAATGTAAGTTTTGCAAAATGCATGGGAGCCGCAGTTCTGTACTGTCATGGTGGATAGTATGGAAAGGCATGTGATTTTATTATATAATATAAAACAAATATTGAATTTTTTTAATAAACAAATTTTCACAAAATTATAAAAATAATAATAAAAAACAGAAATTAACACTTTCAGCAAGAGCCGCATGCAACTCAAAAAGAGCCACATGCAGCTCTCGAAGCCGCATTTGCCCATGTCTGTGATATATAAACACTAACTATTATAATTGAAATATCAGTTCTTTTAATATTTTCTGTCAAATTATATTTTTTACTTACGCTTTTAAAAAATAAAGCATTTTTATTGTTAGATTGTCTCACGAGTTAATTCTAGAGCAAAACATTACAGTACGGTTTTAAAATATTAAATTCTAATCATTAATTGATTTCGTTTTTTAATACATGTTGAAAAACTACATTTGTTTGGACTGCAATAATAAACAATCACATCTCAAATAAGCATTCATCAGTCTCTCAAAAAACTTTTGTAAAACTTTAAAAAATACTTTCCTTCTTTGTGACCACCAGAGCAGAAAGAGTTAAGAGAAAAAAATCTAATTTAATTCTCATTTTAAAAAATACTATTAAAAATATACATTTTCTAATCAACTTCTATAAATTAAAACTTAAATAGTTATGAATGACATGTTAATTCATTCATTATTACAGTTAATAAATTATTTATACTTACTACTATATCAACATAAAGAATCCAAACTTGTTGTCCTGGTATTACACAAAGAGATTCTAAATCCAAACATTGTGGACTGGAATATGCTTGACCAAGTATCATACTTATATCATCAGCTATATCCTCTCCTCCTCTTCCTTCAAATTCTGGATCAGCATTCGCAGAACTGAGTATTCAAAAAAAATTCTTTACTAAAACTAGAATTTTGATAATATAATTTGATATTGTTAATCTTTTATAAATAATATCCACTAACTAAGACTATTGAATTTACTATTTAGCTACTCAAATTATAATTTGTTTACCATAAATAGTAAAACATTATTTTTTCATTTGTTTGTCTTTTTTTAAACACTGTGTATCATTTGTTGTTTTTAACCATAATATAATAAAACAAAATTAAATTATAACTGTAGTAAATGCTGTATGGTTCAGTATGGTTATGTTATGATTAAAATAATGGTTATTAAAAAAAAATTAAAATAAAAGTGTTTGTTGAAACTCTCTTTTGTCTGTTGTTAATATTATATTAATGACATCAACAGAAATATCACAAAATAAATCAAAACTACTTTTATCATTTCTTTACAAAAATAAACATAGTTTTAATGAGAATTTCCAGTATAATGCTACAATCTGTTATTTAAAAAATCCAGCAACATTTAAAACTGTGTGGGGGGGACTATGTTTTTTTATATTTATAATATTTTATTAAAATAAACTTTTTATGTTTTTAATTATTAAAAAATGGCAAAAAGCTTGATTTTGAAGATAGGAATGGGTTTTATAAAAAAACTGTAAATGCTAATAACAAGGAAAATTATAACTCCAACCCCAATCAAGATACAACACACAACCCCCCTTTATCTTCACAGCCAACCTTTAACCACTAAAATTTAATAGCATAGCATTAATCCCCTAATACACAAACCTCCCTGCAAAATTTCAGAAATTTTTGACAAGAAGCACAGGATTTATTAAGCTTCAAAGAGGGTGAACAACATTGTGCCATACAAACACACATCCATACATACAAAAAATCACCCCAATTTTTTTGCATTTCTCAATGTTTCAAGGTCCGAAGTCCAAAAATGTAAAATTCTTGAGAGGGTCATTTTTTGACTGATCACCATACTTTCCCTGGTTATATACTGTTCAACAGAGCAAAGAAAGTAAAAAGTGAATGATTAATATGTAGATTTCTTAAATATCTTATTAACATGTTTTTAATGATACAAAGAAAACTAACATAAGGCACTGACAAGAACAACATGAATACATGCAAGGCATGTAATACTTAGTACTGGCATTTATTTGATAGCTAAACACATGCAACTTACTTAAGAGGATAATTCTATATGATCAATAATTCCATGACACGACAGTGAAGGTGGGGGAGAACTGTGCGGCTCATCAGATCAAAACGTTCTTTTCTTTTAGAATGACCCTCATATAACTCATCAATAAAAACTTTATATGCTTGTTAATTTTTTAGTTTTTTAGTATATTGTGATGAATTAACTATATTTTGTAAACAGTGCACTGCATATACCAGAAAAATCCTTGTGTCCTGGTTTATTGCTTGTGTTATGATTGTATTAATGTATGCTGGTGTTGTACAGTGTGTATGTAAGGTGATAAGGGGTCTGTGTACCCGAAATGCATTCTTATCAAAATTTGATTTGAGTTATTAAAGATTAATTTTTTGTAAAATCTAGTCTATTTATTCCAGTCAACCCTGATGTGATAAACCCTCCAATTCATTACAACCCTATTTATTAGGATAACTAATTCAATCTAAATTAGAGTCATGGGCTAGAAGCATTATTTATTATTACAGAAAATTTAAAAATTTGTCAAACAGGAAGCATTTGTGTTAGTCACAGACAAACTTTCTTTCAATTTTAAAGGAAGTTCCAGAAGAAAAATGTTAATTTTGATATCAATTTCACAAAAAAGATTCTTGTTGCTTCTCTTCTCATGTGACTTGAATAGTCCCAGATGACTGGTTGGACAAATATCCTATAAATAGGGTTCACATCAATGTCCAGAGAGATGGACTTGGAAACATTACTCTCTAGAACAGCAGTTTCCAACCAGTGGTCGACAAGAGCTAAAATATGGTCCACGAAAGATTTAAAACTTTTATTCATTTTAAATTATTATTCCCACATTGATACAAACTGCATGATTGAAGATAGCACAAGACATTATATATATGATTGCATAATGACAGAAATAAAGAGAACTGAATTACGACAGCTTTTGCAAGAATCAACATAGATTGGCCTTGTCACCTCTCAAACATTTGGATCAATCATGAGACATTCTCTGCATTTAGAAGACTAGCCAGGAAAACTTACCTAGTCACAAGTCAATTAATTCAAAGCTAATTGATGAATTTTATAGTTAATGGTCTCATTATTAAGTAAATCCTGCTCGTTCCTAACTTGCCAGTACTACCTGCGGCACACATCAACTTATTGCTGATTAGTTTCACGGATGATCGTTCTCCTATCCAAATTTATGACAAATTCGTCTGTTCTACCTGAAACGCCTATCTATTTATACTGTTGATAGGCCACATAAATGATGATTCTCCTCATGACATTAGTGACCACAACCTCTTAGTGACAGAGCAGTGATGTACTACATGTGTACTACAGACTTTAACTTACGGAGTACAATCACAAACTTCAAGTGACAGTACAGTGATACCCGTCTGTGTGTGTACTATAGGCTACACCTGACCCAACTGTGAGTGGACCAAAGAATGGGGATCTGGCTTGGTGGCTGAAAATGACTTATCAACCCGGATAAATCTGCACACCCGCATACATCAAAATAGAAACTTACAGGACTATAAGACTTGAAAGGACATCTGTTGAAAACAATTGGTAAGAATTTATGAAACAACACCTGTAGGATGGTATGCGTTCATTTGAATTAACGGTATTTACCTAATTATAATATTATCAATTATTCTGTTATCAAAACATAGTTTATCAATATAATTATTCAATAGCTAAAAAAAAAAAATACTCATGTATACTAAAAAAATACTCATGTATATATACTCATAATAAGAAATTTATTATACTGCTAGAGATATTATTTAGACTTAGTATTATACGATTGATTTAATTTATAGAAATGATTCACTTAAAATAACTTTGTAAATATATTATGGATCAGCTAAACACTTACTATAGATGATGATAAATGTTAATGACTTCCTATGCGGAATCAAGTATTGTTATGTAAAAATGAATACTAAATGTTACTTTAGTGGTGTGTAAATATTATTAATTGTGATGACATGTAAATGATATTAGTTGTTATATGCCATAACTGTATAGATTATACCTGTGTTATTTACTGTTATGTCGGGAATCAATGTTAAAATCCAATATTTCAATTGTACATATACTCATTCTGTAACTCTAATTATAAACTTTTGAGAGACTTAACCCTGGTAATGCTATAAAGTGGGGCCAGGGTATGTGCGTTTGCACCTTAAAATAAATAATTGAAGTGAATTGAATTGAATTGATACAAACTGAATTTAATTTTTACTAAAAATGTTATATTTTCTATTATAATAGTACTGTTAAAGCATGTTACTCTTGAGTTTAACGATTACTTATGTTAAAAGTTTTGGCTAAAGTTTATTTTTAGATTGACAGTAGTTTATTTTTTTTAAACCTTGTGGTCCCTGCTAACAACAATGAAATCAAAGTGGTCCCTGGTCAAAAAAAGGTTGGGAACCGCTGCTCTAGAAAGTTGTGTCCGAACGAAAAGGAGTTTCCTGCCAAATGCAAAAAAATGCAGCCAGCCCCGTCAATGACTGAAAGAAAATAAAGAAAAGAAATGAGGTATTACATTTGACAATAACATTGGTAGCTCTCTCTTAAGATAGATTTAAAGAAATTGAATATTAGATTGTCAAATGGAAACTCTGTTTATTTTTATTCTTATTATTGTTATTCATGTATTATACCATATATATATAGTTTATCATTTAAATAACTAGTTTTATTATTATTGTACTATGCCTAAGTGTCTAGCTCTAGCTCCATTGTCGGTCCAAGACTCCCTCCTAGACTTTCATTTGCCACTAAGATAAAAATTAGACTAATTAAAAAGAATTCATTTTAAATACAAGTTGGGACACGTACGATAATCCTAACTGGTGTCAGGCTCCTGACATAGATGGAGATTTTGCAATCTCTGTCTTCTTAACATTAAAATCTTAACCATCCTGATTATAAAGAGTGGGTCCCACATAATAACAAATACTAAATAAATAATCATATTACCAGTCTACAAAAATTCTTATTCTTCCTTCATTTGGTTTTGCTGGATCAGGCTCATCTAATTCTACTTTCACACCAACTAAAATATCACTATTTGCCTAATTATAAAACAAAAATTATACATGAAATGCTGTATTTTTATATTACGTATGTATAAACAGTAAACAAGTAACTAAAACAATTATTAAATTAAAATTTGTTATTGAAAAATATAAAGCATTAAACCTACTAAACGAACATGTGAAGATCCATTACAGCTGGATATAACATCAGTTTCAATTTCAATAAATCGGTAATCTAAACAACTACGTCCATCACTCCTAAGATCATCCTGAAGAAAATCATGTCTTACAGATTAATAATAAATTACCATACATTTGTATTATGTTCTTAGAAATATGAAAAATGAATATATTCACCTGTATATTCTGAATAATATAAGTTTTCTCTGATTCACTTAAACTAACTGCCATTTTGTACAGCACTTATCAACATTTGCCAAAATATTATCGGTTTCGAACAAGCATGCTTTCAGTTTACTACGAAATCACGTGAACATTATGCCAAATTGCGTTAAATGTTTGATAGAAAAAACGAAGAAAACTAGCCAAAAACTTTTTAAATTCTAAGTTATAAAAACTTAAAATTTCGAAAATTTTTTTATGGTATTTATGAAACATAAACAAATAAAAGTATTTCTAAAATATATATTTATTATCCTAATTCGAAAAAATATCAACGTTTATTACAGAAAATCTGATTTATCTTCGTTTTACTTTATTTAAAATATTTTAGCGGCCGGATGGCCGCGCGGTCAAGGTGGCAGCTTACCGCTCTGGGGGACCCGGATTCGAATCCGGACGGGTCGATAAAGCCCCAAGGATTTTTCGAGGTGGTCCGACTGGATATGTCGGCCCCCGTCTCTCAACACCCGACCGCCATATTGTGGACCTGGCCGAACCCATAATAAAACGCCCTGTATCTACACGTGATCTTTTAACCGACCAATCTTCGTTTGATAGTGTAAAACGAATTGTTGTATATTGTTGTAAATAAATTTACATGGTAATGTATATGGCTTCAGGTATTTAGATATTTCCAACAAACACTATAATTACGTGGTACGACAAAACTCTACATGCCCTCTTAGTGCCGATGGGGAGGAAAGAGTTAATTAATTACAAATGAGTATAAATTGTAGGATAATTACAAAATTACTTTTAATGTAGATGTCTGTCTAAAGTCAACTTTAAAATTTCAAAAAAGTGAAATTTTCAATCGGAATAAAAATTTCTAAAACATAAAATATATCCGATGACTATAGACGTAGTATTTTTATTTAAAAAATAAATTTATCTCTGATAAATATTCCTGACAAAAATTTATGTAAGAATTTTACAAATTGAAATTTTCATCGACTGTTTTTAATTGTAGATCCCTTGTAATGCTGTCTTCATTTTAGAGTTGTCTTGTATTGTGGAATAGTATTTTCTTACAAAACACGTATGAAGAATTTATCATGATAAATATTTATTAGAATTATAATTATAACGACCATTTTAAAGAACAAAACTATAATCAGAAAAGTCTTGCTAAACCGAAATGATATTTTTTCTAATAACACTCTTCTAATAATTCATAAACCCAAAATTTTCTAATTTTGTGTTAATTTATGAATAAACCTTCCATTTTTTCATGCCATCTTGACTAGGAGATTCTAGTAAAGCAAACGAAAAGAAAAAAAAAAAACTTGCTATTGCAAAACAAAAATATTCTGCAAGTGCTTTTTAAGCCAGGAAACAGGTCAGGAACACACATGCGTAAAATTCGGCGTAAAATCTAGCATAAAACAGAAAACATAAAAATTTTTTCTGAGATTTTGGCTGAAACAGAACTGAAAAAAGAGTAGAGCATGTCTCTACTTTTTACGCCGTAAAGTTTTTACGCCAAAATTCTTCCAATAAAGAGATGTCACGTCAAAGTAAACACGTGGTTTTTATTCTAACAATGGTGGCAATGAGGGTTAATATAAAAAAATTTTACACAAGTATACCTTGATTTCATGCTTCTTTAAATAGTTTTAAAAGTGGAAAATTATAAATAATGTTACGTCTTTTTCAGAAATACATCATTTCTATCCATAATCCAGAATAACCATTTCATAATCAGTGGTGATATTCGAAATATTTAACAAGGGATTCGCTAGCAGAAAATTTTTCCCTGACAATCACCGACAAACGAAATGGAAGTTTTGGCTAGAAATAAATACAATACCTTTTCTTGCAACCATATATCTAACAATCAGTGGCGTATTTAGAACGTAACGAGCCATGGGAGAAGGCCAGGTAACAATAGTATTTTAGAGCTGTCGACCTTTTTCTTTTTTTTTCTTTTTTTTTGTTTTTTCAAGGCAGAGAAATTCTTTACCGCAATATGGCGCTTCTAGAAATAGGCACATGTCATCATCTCTCGAGATACATTATACTTTTTCTTTCGCTGTCCATAGCCCGACACGTGTTCCACAGCCATCTTGTATTGTCTCGCGCGCGTGGCATTCTGGGATCTCTCTTATGACTGGATGAAAGCAGATCCAGTCATATACAACTGGATATGACTGGGATATACATAACTGTAATATGCGATCGATTCAAGAACTCTCTTGAATCGATCGCAATTAAACCTCGATTGAAACGGTCGAGAGAGATCGCACCAAGACATACTCCCTGACCTTGCTCACAATCTAGATTGAAATGCTCGGTGCAAACGGGGTATAAGGCCCTAGTTTAGTAGTATTACAGAGTATAATACGCATATTTTAATATATTTAAAAAAAAACAAAACAAACCCACTGAGAAATGTTCCGTGTGTTTAACAAGATTCGGGAAACTGAAAATTTTAACAACGGGTTCGCCCGAACCCGTTCGGAAAATTTTAACAACGGGTTCGGCCGAACCTGTGCGAACCCGCCGAATATCACCACTGTTCATAATTATCCAAAATAAGATAACTTTTCCAGAAACACATCATTTGAAAAGTCGATCTGGTTCACTAAGAATGATATTATTAAAAATGAATCTATTCATATTGAAATAAAATAAATATTAAGGCAAAAAGATTCTTATTTATAATGATACACATATGTATCAGCAATAATTTTAAAATAATTTATATTTAAATGTAGGAACTAAATTATTTTATTTCAATGTAATTCGCGAAATATAATCATTGACTCCAACGTTGCGTTAATTAGATTGAAAAATTATTATTACATGCTGTTCTTATTTTAATTTTATATTAATATGCCAAGTTTGAATACAATGTTGGAATTGCAAGTGTGTTACTTGCAACCTGCTTTCATTATGCGTTGGCCAATTTCCGTTAAACAGATGTCCCGTGTTTAATGGAAAGTGGCCAAAAATAATATCTTAGTTTAGCTCACCATTACGCATAACATTGGTAATTTTTAATTCATCGGATGGTTTGTAAAATGTTAACTTAGTTCTGTCGTTTATTTTAAAATGAGTCGTATTTTTTAATATAAATGAAAAATGTAGACGAATTATAAATATTAAATCTTTGGAACTTAATTTCATAAAGAAGTTAGCAGTGAAGGAAGGAATGTAGAAACGAGTTCAATGACTTAATATTGATTAATACTACGGATTCACACTTTCAGAAAGATATTTATGTTAAATGTTCTGGCAAGAATGCCAAATTTTAGAAAAATAACACCAACGTACAATATTTCCAATAACATTACATTTTTGGATTATCGGAAGAAAAAAATCATACGGTAAAACCTCGCATTGTGGCCACCTCACTTAAATAGTCAAGATAAAAGTGTCCTAAAGTGATTTAATTCCCGTTTACGTGGCCAACAGAATAGGAAAACCGAACGTATTTTTTAAAGCATTTTAAATGGAATTGGGCTTTGTTGCTATAGATTTGGAACAATTTGCCCAGTCCCCTCCAACAAATGACTTTCAAATAAAATAATCTTCGTTTACACTCGCCAAATTAAAATTTATTTCCAAAATTCAGTAAGAAGAAAAACAGTTATGTGTGTCTAATAATTTTATAAAAAGTCTAAGAGTATTTTGTAAAAATAATAAATTAGAGATGATCGGTCTATGTCATTGATATGTCACTTGCAACACTCAACAAAGAAAAATATCAATGAACCTGAGGTGAAAGCCAGTTAAATCAATAACACTTTTTCTATAAACATATTCATTCCGTCTATGGAAACTAAATAATTCTGTTTAGTACTTTACTGTACTTGCATTCATCTACATGTACAGTACACTCTATTTCAATATTACACCTATCTATATACTGTACTGTACATTGTATGGAAGTATTGAATTACTGTATATATATATTTTTTCTTTTATATTTACACAATTTCTTCATCACTCCCTCTATATAGGGGAGATAGGATTACTGTATATTGCAAAGTATATAGTATTAATATTATGTGAAATTTTTATTTTTTGTTTATATTTATAATCTATATTAAACTTTTAGCAGGTTAGCAATTATAGCTTTGTATGCCAATTTTTTTCATAACCGCACCTAGTTGGCCACCTCACTTATGTGGCTAAAAATTGTATACCCCGAAGGTGGCCACATAAATCAGGTTTTACTGTATTTAGAGAAAAATTCTATTATATCACATACATATTGATAAACTTAAATCACAAGTTAAATATAGTCAGAAAATTTAACATTATTGGTTGCATTTATTTTTTTAATAAACAAAATACTCAGTAGCATAGAATATATCTCTAATCATAAATTATAATACTTTAAATAGCTTTTTTTATATTTTTTATTTAAATTGTTTTAATTTAAAGGCAATTCTTATTATTATAATTTGATTAAATTAAAAATAAAATATTTGATAAAAAAATTGCCAGGACAAAAATTTTTAAATTTTGTAGATTTAAAATTAAATAATTTCAATTTTTTAAATGACCTTCAACTGTATATTTTTGTCTTTTTTATGCAGTATAACAGTTGGAACAGAATTAATATTTCTATACTATTCCTTTTAATTACTACTTAAGAAGTTTCATGTAACAAAAAATACAATTAATAATCATAAAAGTTAAATAATATATTAAATTATATTGAAATTAGACTTCATAAACTTTAATTTAATTAAATTGTTTATTAACTCTTTTATATCAACAATTCTTACCCTCTAGTCAGTAGAATATTTTTATCTCACTCAAAAAGTGAATAAATAAAAAAACTAAAAAATATATTTTCAATTACATAAATTAAATAAATAAGTAAATAACTTTAGAAGTATTTTTTTTAAGTTTAATATTACACAATTTGTAAACATCCATCAGAAAATAAAATTAATAATAAGCAAATAATTTAATATTTAAATAATACATTAATAAAAATTTAATAATAAAAATGAAAACATAGATTATAATAAATATTATTATTGAATTGAAAAAATGTTTGGGAAATTTTACAAAAATGTTTAAATATATATTTCATGAGATAGTTATCTTGATTAGAAATTAAAATAGAATTGTTTATTTTTTAATTTTTTTATATAAAACAGGTTTGTATAAGTGGGAAACTGGTAATTCAAATAAAGGGAGAAAGTAGGTTATAATACGTAATAACGGATCCTATTATAAAGATGTTTTATGGGTGGAACGTCTAAAATACAGTTAGATCACCTTGGTCAGAGTAGTATCATTTAAAAAAATGATAATAAAATAAGTTAGGTGTGGTTCAAAATATTCAAGGTTAATATATTCTTTAACTTGAAAGCCAGATTCTATACATTAAGAATTTCCAATTAATTATTTTCTGTTAATTTTAAATAATTTTATAGAAAATAATTTCTGTGTTTTATATTAATCATATAAAATTTGAAATTATAACTGATTGTAAACAGTGCTTTTAAAATATTAAAATTAACAATATAATTATAATTTCATATTTATTTAAATATTATATTTTTTAATCAATTTTTCTTTCTTTCAACTAAACTAAAACATCATTAAAACTTGTAATGATAATTTTTTAAAAGTACTAATTATAAAAATTGCTGAATAAATATTTAAAAAAATTTAGTTAAAAGTCTATTTACAGGGATTAAATAAATTTGGTTAAAATAATTATTACAAAATTGTTACATTACATTGGAAATGCAATATAACATTTGAAAAATGAATTTAAAAGCTGCAAAATTAAACTCAAACAATATATCTCATTTATAAATTAAGATAAAAATTTAAATTAATAAAACTAAATTACAAAATGACTTGAAATATTAATATCAAGGTAAATTAATATTATATATATATATAAATGTAAACGCTAATGAGTAAAATCATTAAATCAGATCCTACTCCAGATAAGGCATATGACCTCTCTGACATTTAACCATCAATAGAATAATAAGTATAAGATATCAAAATATTAAGAAATAAAATAATAATTTAACTGTTTTCTAAATTTAATGTTTAGGACTGATTATTTTTATGTCATTTACAAAAATGTTAAAAGTATTTTTCTCTTAACTTTTATTTTGCAAGAGTCTAACTCATAAAGTTAAGTTGAAAAATCTTTGTTTAAAAACTCTATATTCGTCTATGATACCTAATTAAAAATATTAATTATCAAATATTTTAAAATGAAAATCTTCTTATGTATTCCGAGACCGTGTCTTCTTTTATTTGTTTTTTTTTTTTTTTCCTCACGACTAGGTGTATTAATGGACACAAGGCATTCTTACATCATCTTTATTTCCGAATCTTCTATAGGCCGATACGCGTTTCGGAACGAAAGATTTCATTAATAAGCTAATCAGAAAAATCTGAGATTTTAAGGAAAATTACAAATAGAAGATTTATAGAATGTTCGAAATATCTTGTACAGTTTTTATTAATTATTAACATAACAAACTTTTAAGTGTTTTTTTTCAAATACGGTCGTTTCATGAGCTCCTTCTGCACATTTTTTGGAAAACACACGAGGAAAATATTGCCAATAACTAAAATTTATCTAGACGTTGAAATATCTTTCGGTGAAATAATCTTCCGTCAATAATTTCCTGAAATTAATGATTAAGGTTATTTTACTGAAAAGCATGTTGAATTATATATACAATTAACGTTATTTTAAATTATTTAATATATATACTGTATATAATATAAAAGCTTTTTAATTTACTTTTAAACGACACTAACTTTTCAGGCAGCCTTTCATTATGTAGATTCGTCATGGGTAAATTGACCAGACCCACTGTGGCCCAATGAAGGTTCTATATATCAAGGACAGATACACACAAGAATTTTGTGTGGTTCATTGCTTGGATTTGATAACGAATCTCCTCCCAAATGGCTGCTAGGATGACTCCTTCACTACCATTGTCATCCCGCCGTTTAACATTATTATTATCAATACAAATATCAATTCACAATAAAAGAGTTAGACTGTCAGACAGTATTAATAAAGAATTTTAAATATTTTGTAATTACTTAAAAATACATAACTAAATTAGCCCAATAAATTAAGAAATTGAGTAATTGTTCTATTTTATTCATAATATTAATCTCCATATTTCTGTACTAACGTGTTTTCATTTTATAATTTATACGATATATAAATTTAATTAATTCATATTTTCATATATTTATTTTATTTTAATTATATGTATGGCTATTTAATTAAATTTATTTTGTTCTTACAATAGTAATACAGTAAAACCCGCCTGAAACGAAACGCGATGGTACCCGTCTCGACAGGTTTCCGTTGTATAAAGTTTATGTATTTATTAATTTATAAAAAGAAGAGAATTTAAAAACTATCACAATTCATATTTCGAATTGGTTCTTCTTCAATTTAAGTCTTTTATGTTTCGTTAGCGTGTCGAAAACACTGAAAACGTTTATGCGGTGCAAAGAAAAAATATTTACATAAAAATTCAATACTCTTGGAATGTGTTTTAATTGTGATTTGAAATTAGCTGCATTTACGCCAAAAAATTCCAGTATATAAAAATATTTCCAGTTTCTACATTAGAAGGTTTTCGGCTTATTATTTCACATAGAAAACGATTTCTATGTAATAAATTCAGAATTATATCTGTAAAAGAAAGTTAAGAATATTTTAAAAACTGTAGAAAGTACTTCTGAAATTAAAACGATCTTCAATTTAATATTGCATCATTAAAATCCTTGAACTGTTTTCCCAAGATGAATAATCATTGAAGAGACACACCCAGTCCTTCATTTTGGAGAAAGGTAGAAACAGTTACGAGTGACCACAATTATAAATGCTCATCTATGACCGTGACACCTGTAACTATATAAAGAGGAAGAAATCGATTCACTTGGTAGTTTTGACTATCTAGTTATAAAGTCAGCATGAACAAACTCGTAAGTATTAAACTATAATCAATTCTTATTGATAGAAATTAATGTTTTATAAATCTTAACAATCTTTTAATTTAAATAGGCCAAGTAGAATACAAAACCTGTCAAAAAATATTGCATTTGGTTATATAGTGTATATTACAGTATTTTAGCATATTTAATGCATATTTTTATAGTATCTGTATACAATTTTTTGACTCTTCCCACAGGGCAGAAAAGTCAAAAAAATTGTAATACCTATTATGAGTTCCGCCACAATAGGGCGGCTGTGTGATGAAGGTTGGGTCCGATATATTCGGAGCAGATGACCCTACGAAAACTTCTAGGATTCGATCCCTGACCATCCAGAACGGTAGTCTTGTTTTTTAACATCCTCGGCCATACGGTCTTCTGCATATATTTAACACACATATATAAAAATATGTATTAAATATGTACAGTATATACTATCAATATAGTATGCTGTTTATATATCTCAGTATACATAGTTTTATATCTATACTGATAAGACTTTAATATTTTGTTTCACTAAATCTGCATACAAATATTATTTTTCAGATTTAATTGTATTAACTCGTAATTAATTGAATACCTTTTTTGATTCATGTTATTATAAGCTAATAAATTTATGTGTTCAGATATGCATAAGTATACAAATACATTTTATAATAATTAATTGTAATTTAATGAGTGAAATATTACAAAAGTTCAATATAATATATTACAATAAATTTTATGAATACCTATCTTTGCAGTTTGTATTGCTTGTTGTCGCCTTGGTGGCTTCTGTAAGCGCCATTCCCTATTTGGGTGGTGCAAAGGATTATCTTGGCAACTACTACGATTACACAACTGGTCAATACGCTAGTTCATTGACTGGCCGAGTGTATAATCACGGTTATTTGGGTGCTGTACCATACAGATATGGTCTTTACTGGTAAAGTAAGTTTTTCATTTAAAGTTTTAAACGGTGTAAATCATTGTTTCAGACTAATAATAAAAATTATTATTAATTTTTCAGATATATTTCGATTATAATTTTGGATATTAAAAAAAATCGACTAAAGTTTGGAAGAGAGTAAAACAAAAAACAGCTTCAAAATCTTAAACTGAAATTTTGTAAAAATGGTTGAAAATAAAGTTTACGGACAATAGATTGAATCTATTAATAAATTCATAGCATAAATTTAATTGTGGATTGCTTTAAAATTATTTTAACCACTACAATTTTAAATTTCGACGAAATATTAAAAATTTAAGGTTTAAAGAGTTACGAGTTAAGGAATAAATCTGTTAAAATTTTATTCCGCATTCATTTTAGTTTCTATGAATCTGCCGTGTCAAAGCAGTCGAATTACTGGTAAAATTTTAAACAAAGAGAATTTAGAATCATCCATTCGATCCGTTGAAAAATTTAGTGAAAAGTCTATAATATCATTATAGCAGAGATTATACTTTAATTAAATTTATTTATTTAAAACTAAGTCTATTTATTCCGTTGTTTACAATTGATTTAACCAACAAATAGAATCTTAATACTGTTTAAATTTAATTGGTTTTAAAATTTATTAGGCATTTTAAAATTTTTAAACACGAATTTAAACTTATATGGCGAATTATTTAACTCGCACGTATGACTGACTTTAAAATGACTCTACCTATTAAGAAAACTGCAGAATAATCAAGAGAAAATATAAACGATAATTTAAATAAGAAAATAATTGTAATTAACTGTGCACAGAATCTGTTATATTAACGATATTGATAGAAAACAACTACAGTTATGCATACCCTTCAGACAAAAAAAATATTCATTGAACAATAAAGCATCTTTATCTTAACTGTTTCTATTTTCTGTGATGAGAAATTACATTGTTTAATGTATATCATTGCTATCTACGTTAAAAAATGATCTAATCTGTTTTCATAAGAATACACTTAATATCAAAAATATTTATTATCTTTGTCTGATAATCTGTTTCCTTAAGGGTTATTAGGTGTTCACTAGTTAATAAATAGGCTACAATTGGTATTGGTTCGAACAAATTAACTTTTTAACGTTTATATTAACGCATACGCAACTAATAACTGTAAGTTATTAGTCTTAAATATTTTAAGAAGATTCTTATCAAATTAAGATTTTATTCAAAGAAATATTTCTGTTTTGTCTTAAATTATTTCTGAATCGATTGTGAATTGAAACATCAATTTTTTAGAACGTTTTGAACATTATCGATATTACTCAATTTTTACAGTAAAAAGAGAAAATATTTTGTTTAAATACTCTCTCTATTTTTGAATATAAAAGCAATGTCGACATATTTTAATAACTAGTAGGCGCACGGAAAATCACGCTGCTAACCTATAAACAGTATATTATATAGTCTGAATTGAATTCCTTTTATGTTTCAGTGTAGATTGTATTTGTTTTCATTACAGTTAAGTGTTATAGTTAAGTAATTATATACTTTCGGAATCTACAGGAATCAATATATGGAACCTTCATAAGTTAGGTAATGCTATTTTTATACTTTTCAACTTCCACTTCACCCTTTGTAACGCTCCATAATTTATCTCGTTGCACATGATCCCGTAGCTGGGATAAATCATTGGGAGGCTGAGAGATAAGTTTAAAAAATTATGACTGGTATTTTTTTCCAGCCAGCACTACACCTATTAGCTACAGTTTAACGTAAAAATAAGTAACAGTAGCCTAATTTTACGTGATGAAAGCGAAAGCGCATATTATAGCCTATATATATCAGCTGACTAAGTTGGAAACAACCCTTCGGAAACAAAGATGAATCATTCTGTCATCCAAGGTTTGAGATCCTAGCATTACGTAACATTTTGTAAACACTCCCATTCCCTGTAAGGTATCGTAACGATTATTTGCATACCAACCCCGGGGCCATCGAGAGCTCGTATGAGGTCCGGGTGTAAAGCGGACCCTTTTGCCCCTTAGCAGGCCCTTTAATCATTAAAATTTTTTCTGTCGATAGGCCTATTTAAATTATTGAACAAAAAATTTCCAAATTATTGGCTTATATATTTTATAAATATTATTCATTTTGGTAGAAAAAAAACTTTAAAAAAATGGATTCTCGAACTCTTAGGAAAATTTCCGAGTGTTTGCAATTCTCTACGTTTTGAGACTCCTGAACCCAAAAAAGTGAAAATAAAAAATCCCAGAAAAACATTCCGTGTGTGTTTCGTTTATTATCTAAAGATGGGGTAAAGATTAAGAAACGAAATTTGACACGGTAGCTAAGCATTGATGCTGTTAAATTTTGGTAATTAAAGGTTGAGGATAGTGGGTGGTCACGTGTTATATCTCGAGAGGGTCGAAGTTAATAAAGATTTATTCGTTATTATCATTTACGATTTTTTAATAAAACTCATCTCTACCCACAAAATTATTTTTTTTTAATAATTAATAATATAAAAGTTATTTTTAAAAATCTTATAACAAATGGCACCTCAACCAATCTCCAATTTTGCAATCTTAGTATGTCTTGGTGTTTTTCTCCGGAAAAATTTACAACTTGTTGCCGCATTTTCTAATTGTTTAAATGTACTTGGACTAACTCGTTTTTATTTAATAATCTAATAAGTTCATTTTGCTAGATTATTTTATCTTTTTACATTAAATTTGATAAAATTATCGTAATTTTATTATCTTCATTTGTTAATGCATGCTGTTCCGTTCAAATAAAGATTTCTTTCGACTTAGCGACACAAGGAAATCCTTTTCGTTGTCCCTTCGTTATCAGCATAACACAGGATGATAATGTAAAATAACAGAATGATTAAGTCAATACATTCAATTGAATTATTAAAGTTAATACATGTGGTATTTTTAACATTTAAGTGAATTTTGTGACGATTCACAATGAATAGTTTTACAAGTTTTTAAATAATAGCGAGGTTGAGGCCGAAGTTTTAAACGCGTAAACGTGTACTGTACGTCGGACATTCAGCGCCGCTTTCCTGTAAGCCTAGAAGTTTGAAAATGGTGTTTGGAAAGTCAGTGGAATCGTGCTCGACATTCCAAACGCCATTGTCAAACTTCTAGGCTTACAGGAAAGCGGCGCTGAATGTTCGACGTATACGTTTTCGCGTTTAAAACTTCGGCCTCAACATCGCTAATGTCTAATTTTAAATACAGATATATCTTTGAATTTCTAAGATATCACAATCATTGTGAGAAATACAGAAGGTAGCCTATGTATGCGCGAGCATCCGGTGGAGGCAAACAGTTCATTTTCCCTACTGGACCGCACCTTCCAACCGAAGGCGATATTTGGAAGTTGGAATCTTATAATTAATTCCCCAATGAGTGTCCGAAAATTCTATTTTCTGCCTCATTCATAGCACGGTAAATTGCCTGATATAAGTAACAATTATAATAATGGTAGTACCCGTTTGTCCCCCTTGAAAGAGTTGCAGCTGATGCCCATGTATGTAATTTACTTTATGCATAATTGAAGTGATGGTACTGAAAATATAGGCTTAAAGCTTATGGCGAATTCGGCTGGCAACATTAATAAAACTAGTAAAAACTAGTAAATAGCCACGCAAAGGCATAACATCAACAGGTTTATAGGCCTACTATATGTACTGTACGGTACGTGAATCACTTATCTATTATATCCCGTAAAAATGCTGGTTGAACCAGTTTGAAAGTAAAACTCAGCGAAAAAAAAAAAACATCTAAATAAAGGAAACTTTTGAAAGTTGTGAAATAAGACTAATACCGGAACTGGATTTGACAGTAAGATTAACACGTGAATATAGTGCACACACATTATGCAGGCTATAACTACAAAAAGTTTTGGATGAAGCAACGTCATGACGATAATAAAATCAGGAAAACAAGCATCGTCACGGAAACAGGCTTCGAGCTTCACTTTCTGTCTTAAAGTCGTTGCATCTGAAATAATTTGGCTGAACGTTAGAGTATTTTTGAGCAGTATCACTGAAGGAACTTTACACCAACTTTCCAGTCTGGAGCCGAAGTCACGTGCATTTTTTAAATTAAAATATGATTAGAAATTTCAGCCCGGTATTGTAACGATGTTACAATAAATAACTGTTCGTTTGTATTTATAGTATTTGAGTAATATATTCGTAAATATATCAAAGATATTACTTTCTTCAATATTCTTGAAATGACTTTAACACAACTATAAAAGAGTTTAATTTACGTTTAAAATTAAACGTTTTTTAAAACAGTCATACAGTTTTAGCAGTATAACATGTTTGAAAACTACTACGCCATTTACGTACGGATCTTGAAAACTCTTTTCGTAGAGATAGTATACAAGTTTGTATGATTTTTAAATGCTATATTATTTGGAAAATAAATGTACAGTGTGATTCAGACTCCTTGCAACAATGGCATGCAATCCAATTGCATGGGCCTGAGCAGCGCGCTGGTTCGACCTAGCGCCTGGTGGTTCCTTTCTATGGGGACACCTGAAGAGTGTCATTTACGCCACGCAGGTAGACACTAGAGAGGAACTAATAGTGCAAATACAGACAGTTTGCTCCAAACTCGGCAGAGACCCCAATATGTTCGATCGTGTCCGACCGTCGAAACAGTTGAAGTTCAGGAGGAAGACTTTGAATACCTTCTGTGAACAGTCTGCAAGGATACTTGTAACAATAAATGCATATTTCGTGTCATTATTTTATTACTTTCATTTTTGTATTACCTGTCTGCGCAGTCTTGTAGATTCTAAACGACGCGTTAAAGAACATGGGTTGCTGCGCATAAAATGTTTTTCTCTGCGAGATCTATCGTGCAGCACAGTTCATTTCAGAAGTTCTGAATCATCCCGTAAACTAATATGTATCTTGAGATTTTTGCTTGTATAGATAAAAGCAAAAATATATACCAAACATGTATATAAATAAATAAATAAATATAATAAGATATATTAAATATTATTCAATATTTAACATATTTTTAAAATACTGTGTAAAAATTTCATCAAAAATTATCTATTACATTTGAATATTTTTTGCTGTGAATTAAAAAAGAACACAAAATCTCAGTGATGTTACAGTTGTTTGCATAAAATTAGGATATCATCAATTTAAACAACGCAAATTGGTTTTACATACTAATTTCGTAGTTAAAGTCATCTTTAATAACTTAGCTATATTGTTTTTGGTGATTGTATGGTACTGTATCATCATCTTCAGATTATACGGATGACCACAATTTTGCTCATTTTGATGTTTACGTCAGAATTAACATAGTTTACCCGCCTTCATCCACTTCCATTAATGACCTGATTTACAATGAGAATATGGGAAATTTTATCTTTGACATAAACCCCGAATGCATGCGAATACACTACTTCTATACTTAGGATTTTGTATTAGCACGTGGTTTCTCATCTTCGTTTTTAATCATTTGTAAGTTATGTCAACGCGACACATGGGCGATCTGCGGATGTCTCCCGGGAGGATTTTTGTGGAAAACTGGCTCCTATTTAGATGCTGCTAACGTGAAGAAAACCCAGAAAACTTCACGTGACCAGTCCGTTGGCGCGAACCTATGACTAACTAACAGTATTCAGTGGTTTTATGTTGTTATTAGCTCCGAAATTATTGTAAATCCAGCATAGGTTTTAATTATAGACCTACCGATTCTTATCCAAACAAATTCAGATTTTTCTAGTCTTCGATCTTCATAAATATTCATTGTTTTTCAATTGTTTTCCAAGTAGTTTGAAATAAAACAATTAAATTAAATTAAAATAAGACCACATTTTAAAATTTGTCATTTGAAAGACAAGTACGAAGCCAACTACCGTGAAGCACCCAAATATGAAATCACTTGTTAGTAAATACCTGTTATAAAATAAAATAAATATTTTAATATTAGTGCCACTGCTTGCCAGTGCTTTAATATTAGTGCTTATTCATTGATGTGCTACATTCATTTATTTTGTTGTTAACCTCGTTTAAGGTCGTTTCACTATCCACAACTTGTGGTTGCTCTCGGTGGCACCTGGCCGTACCCGGAAAGACTGAGAGGCACATGTTTATTTAATGGCGGCATGTATTCTCCGTATTGCGATACCGTCTTGGGAATTTTGTAGCATTTTCTAGAAATGGACGTCACTTCGCTATTCCATCACATCCTGATAGTATCACAATTACATGGAAATAAACTCTTACCTACATGTGTTTTTTAAAAGTAGCGGCATTATCTCGCCAAGCAAATTATCAAGTTAGCGCTAGAAAACAAAGTTATTATTTTAGAATTAACGCCTACCTCCGGATCTGAGATTTCGTGCTTGAATAAGCACGAAATCTCAAACACGGCCTTCAAATAGCGGCATGATCTCGCTAAATTGTGTTACCGTCACAGGATTTTTGTGGTATTTTATAGAAGTAGCGAGGCCATTTGTCATCCCACCATGTTCTGATAGTATTAATAACATCGTTTCTTGAAAATAAAATTCTTATCTCTACATAAATTAAAACGCTGTGAATTAAATAAAATTTGATGCATATTTTAAAGTTTATTAATATTTTTTTCGAAACATTCAATTAAAGAATAAAGATCATTTTCTAATGATAATCGTCAGATAGAAACAATGTTTGTCGGTGTTCTGGATCACGTGATCCCTGACATGCAAAGCTACAGTACTGTACTGTACTGTACTGTACAGCTGCGTGGAGACGCTCGTGTGCCGCCTACATAAATTTCAAAACCCTTTGATAATCGCCATTCGCTTTTTCTCGAAAGATTAAGCTTTGTAAATACGTATGTTTGAAAATGTCTGATAAATAGAGATAAAGTTTTATAACATTCATATGTTTAAAATGATGAAAATTGAAGTTTCCTTCCCAATAATGAACACTTCTCAATAATCGTTTTACAATATTCCTCGGGTGTTCATTTTTTTCTTTTTGACCCATTGCTATACTATGAATTTACATTGTTCTAGATATAAATACTGCCTTACATTTACAATTCTAGAATAAACTTATTTCCCTATGATCCATTTCCAAGTACTGTACAGCATATACAGTATTTATAAAATACATGTCTCTGTCAAAAGAGCAATCGGTCTACTGCCATTAGAATAGATAAGAATTTTTAAACATATATATGTATTAAAAAAATTAAAAAAGAATAGAAAAAAGATCATTAAAACATTATTCGCGCTAAAAAACAATTTAAATACTGGTATTTAAATTAAAAGAATTTATATACTGTACTGCCATAAAAATGATTTATTATAAATCGTTTAAACGCTTTTTTCTTAATAAATAACAAAAATTATAAACTAAAATTTAAATTTTTAATAATTTTAAAGATAGTTTAGGCTGTTTAAGTAAGCCACAATATATACGTAAAGCCATAATGTATAACGATTGCCGTAAAGATTAATAACAAAGATAAAAATTTAATGCTGTATTTATGAGAGAGAGAGAGAAAGAGTATAGATGAAAAACAGAAGTAAATTTATTAAAAAAATAAACAAGACTATACATAACTACAGTATATTGTTTTAGACTACCGGTACGTCACTTCAAAGAGTACACACATCAAAATAGCTATAAATACAGTTCATGGAATGGAACATGTAATGTAATTCAATAAATGCTCTTGTGTGTGACAATCAGTAATAAGTCACGGATATTATCGATTTTTTAAGTAAAAGCAACTTTGTAATCTACGTAATATCATAATATATATCATCAGGAAATGCAACAGGTGTTTGCATTTACAGATATCGTATGTACCGAATTTAAAAATAAATTAAATGCGAGAGGAAATATAGTCAGTAGAAAGGGCTAATTATAACAGAGTATCAATTGTTTACTAAAAAATAATAATAATGAAATTATAAAGCGACCTTGAAATACACGAAAACTCCTATAATACGATAAACATCGACTTCGTAGGCATTATTATTATGTATTGATTATATAATCAAATATAGAATTTCGTAAGAAATTCCTATATTCAGTTCGAAACCAGAATTATATAATTGAATAATTATTTTCTTAAATATATTTTTAGAAAGAATGAATAAAAACTAACACCAGAAATTATTCCCGGGAAAAAAAAGAATCATTGCATTTATTAAACTTGTGTTATATTTAGATAAAAATATACTTTAGTGTATTATAATATTATATTATATATATATTTTTAAATATTTAAACGTGTCGATCATCCCGGATAATTGAAAACTAAATTGTACCTGTAAAAGTGACGTTTATTCACGTGACATATGTTAGATGGCTTCGGAAGGAGTGGATTACTTTGAGACATTTGTATAGAAATATTTCGATAACCTTTCGAAATGTTACGATAATTCAAGAATTTTCAAACATGACAGATGAATATTAAAAAGTCGGGATATTTTGGTATGTGATTAATTAATTTATTAAAAAATCCTCGTGTTTAGGTAATGTTTATGTGTTTATATGCTGTTGTATATATTAATTCAGGCTTAATCAGCTTAAATGTGAATGTATTAAGATAAATTGAAAATTATTTTCATCTGTTTATTTCTTTTTCTTCAAAGGATTAATTGATCACTTGCAGAAATTGATCAATTGCAGATATAATTGATCAGTTTAAAATATAATTGATCAATTGCAGAAATTAATGACATATGTATTAAAGTAATATGGAATATAAAAGCACTATGTTTACTTCATGATTTTCTGTCATTTAATTCATTTATGAAAATTTTATAATATATATTTTATAATATAATATGTACAGTATATTATATTGTATTATATAGATCAGTTTGGCAAATAAATAAGTGTATATATATATATTATATTATGTTATAATATAAGTACAATACAAAAATTCTAACTAAATTTTAGAAAAAAATGCATCCTAATCTTTCCTTCTGAAGTTTTATTTAAGTTTGACAAGTTTGAAATATAAAACAGACTGAAATTTAAATTTAGATTCCTATATTTAAATTTAAATTGAAAGAAAATATATCTATTTATAAATAAGATAATCGAATGATTACTTTATTGATTTTGAAATATTCTTTATGAAAGTAAACCATTTAAAAATTTTTCTTTATCGGAATGTTATTGAAGATAAAATATATCACTTTCTTCAATGTCAAAGAAGAAGTCATTATCTAAAATTGAAAAAATAGGCTATATATATTTATTGTTTTCATGCATATAATAAAATGTATCTAAATTAATAAAAACAAAATTAAGTTGTGCTGATTGATTTCTTTAAGATACGATGATTGTTTATAGCAAAAATTTGTAAATGTCTCTCAATTATTTAATCTAGGCATGATTTTTCATTTCATTGTATCTTTATTAATCAAAAGAATGATTTGATTTTGTTTTAAGTTGCATTTTTACTTTTTTGCTTAATTAGTTGTATATTAGGTGCTATATCACAAAACTAGTAAAGATAGTGACAGTTGTAAAATAAGAAGCATCTAATATAAACTTTTAATCTGAATCAAAACTTTATAACTATTTTGTTCATTTTTCCTAAAATATTAATGCTTTTTAGACTAAGATATGATTATGTATTATAAGATTAAATCAATTTTTTGACATCTGAAATACATATGACATATTGTTATCTAATGTATAAAAAGTTATAATTAAAATAATGCCACATGTATTCTGTGTTTGTTTTGAATGATATTGTAAACTGAAGTTGGCCCAAATAAAGGTTTGAGAAAAGATTTCTACTTCATTTGAAATGTTGTTTTTCTTAAAGTAACTGTATTTTCTTTCCATAACTTTTTAAAAAATATATTAAATTTGTCTGAAAAATTCTAATTTTAATGAAAAGCAAAGGTTTTAATTTAGGAATTATTTATTTAATTAAAAATATTGAGTTTGAATGCTAAATATTATGATGACTTTCTTATACTGTATAATATAAAAAAAGTTTTACCTAAGTTAATTAGTAAATACCTGGCATCCTCAAATGAGGACATTTGTTTTGTATTTATTTATAAATGTACCAAACATGACCAACAGTGCTCCAATGTTAGGATATTTGCATCAATAACTGTTGTGCACATAATCCTAGAGTATTATATCTGACGTACTTGACAGTCACCAGATATAATACTGCAATTTTTGACAAGTTTTGAACAAATGGTATATGTCATTATTATGTTATTGTTGAAGTTATAATTTTGAAAGTTACTGACATGGATTTGTGAATATTTTCTTTGTGATTTATAGTATATCATACAGATTTCAGATTTTGTGAGATTCTGTTAAGTGATCCTTATGAGGACACTAGGCATGCACATTTTGCATGAAAAAATGCAAAGCAATGAACAATGCTTGACTATCCTGTTGTATTTGCTAACATAATAATTGATATAAATATTGTCTGTGCTTTAGACCTGTATATGTATGGCCAACTTATGTTGAGACAGATATTGCAGTAAAGTATATATAAAAGAATCAATATATCTCAAAAACTGAGTTATTGTAAATATATCACTCACCAAATCACCACCAGTTCAACGCTTTCATCTATATGAAATAGACATCTTCAGGTCTCAACTATATTGAACCAACTGCTAGTAAAATAGAATGCTTTTTCAAAAGATTGGGTTGATTACATAATTGAAATATGTTGCATCAAAATTTATGTCATGTTTGGAATATAATTTTAAAATATGTAAAATATTTAAACCATATCCAAATAAAAAATTAATTAATTTCACATAAATTATTATGACGCAAATAACCTCCTTAATTTAAATTATCTTTAATGTGTGTTTCTGTCAGTGAAATCTAGTTTAAAACATATTTGAATTATGTAATCAACCCGAACTTTTGAAAAACCATTCTATTTTACTAGCCGTTGGCTCGATATTGTTGAGACCTGAAGATGTCTATTTCATATAGATGAAAATGTTTGTAAGTTTTCTTTTTGCGTGGCATGAACTGATGATGGTTTGGTGAGTGATATATTTATAAGAGAATCATACATCACAATCATTAAATATAAATTTGATACTTTGAATTAGATGCTAAAATCTGAAACAAAACAAGTGGGAAAAAAAACAGATTTAATTCAAGTATTTTCATTTGCAGCATTGCAAGCTTCTTAAGGAATGAAGAAATGGGACAGAACTTTATTTCAGTTTTTTTGTTCATGGGGTATATGCATATCTTTCCTCTCCTTCACTATACTCCTGATCTTGATTTGGAAATAATTCTCAAATATTTAATATAAAAAACAACTTCAGTGTCAAATTACTTGTTAGTTATGGTATTCATTAAACTTCATTTTTGGAGTTTACAGTTTTTTTATTCTTTCTAGCATTTTTGAGTTCCTGTAATCCATTCTTGTGGACACTATTCTAACAATAAATATCAAAAAATTATATGATCATCAAAAATGCATTAAAATTATCAATCCACAATAGAAAACAGGAAAAAAATATTATACATAAAGATGTATAAATGCATACTCTTTTAACACAAATTGCTTTGCTTAGCTTCAACCTTTTTAGAGCAATCCTTCCTTCTGATTATAAATGCAAAGGTCAATTTTATTATGCTCTTGTCAGTCCTCTTTCTAAGACCCCATATATTACTCCTATTCCATCCTCTACACTCATAACTTTTCTTTTTCTTTTTTACTCATCTTTCCTGCATTTGGCATTACAGCCATTTTAGGAACCTGAAAGCACTAGGAATAATAGAGAAATTTAAACTGATAAAAAGCAATTTAACAAATAGCTAATCGAAAAAATTATTTTAAAAAATGATGATAGTTTTGTTATATGAATTATTCTTGCATTTTCTGTCTTATTGAAAATATAAGTCAAATCAAATACAGCAAATTATTACAGCTTGATAATCTTTGGTATCGTGAGTTTTAAATTAGATCGATCAAATTCTTTGGTATAACTGATAATATCCAATCTAAAAAGGAAGAAAATTTTGTTAGTAGTGTCAGTGGTCCATAGTAAAGCTGTGAGAAATCCCTATTTGAATAAAAATCAAAAGATATATGTATAGAAATGATTCTTCATTAGATATGACCTCTGGAGTTTGTCCTGTGTAATGACTTGCAGAAGTGAACAAAAATTTAATGTCAAAATCTTAGAAACCATCTTAAAATAATTATTAAAACTAAGGTTTTCCTTCTCCCTAGAGGGGAGTAAAAGTGCTTATATGGCATGAAGTGTATGTGAGATTATTCATAAATAAGATGATGTGAGGCCACCATGATATTATTTATTGATGTATACTTAGGGAACCTGTTTCAGAAAGCATAAGAAAGATTTAGAAGGATTGAAAATTTATATATATAGTAATATCTGTATAAAATGTACATTAGAGTGAGAAGTTGTGATTTTTTTTTCATATAAGATAGGAGGTTTGATGATTAAAGTATTGGGAATATCGTCAATAGACATTGTCTTTAATTTTGATATTAATTAATATCTGTTATACTTGTGAATTAAACAGCACTGTTGTTTTGTGATCTTAGTTTGTAACTCTAAATTCAAAATAATAAATTACTGTCTTGTTTATATATATAGCATATCCTCTGTTAATAATTATATAACTAGGATGATAAAACATGTGTTTGAGGCCAATCCTACAGCGTTTGTTATTCTCTTTAATATCTTCTTGAACACTGGCCTTTTTCCTACTCAGTGGAAAAAGGCTAGTGTTAAATTGATTCCCAAACTCACCAGTGCTAACACTTACAAAAAATACAGACCAGTCTGACTTCTCCCAACTCTGGGGAAAGTCTTAGATGGTCTAATGATTGCATGGCATCTACACAAGCATAGAGTCCTACATCAGAATCAGTTTGGCTTCTCTAAAAACAAAGATACAGTAGATGTCATCCATCAGGTCATTAACTACATCCACCAGGCTAAACAAAACAATCAGCATACTGCAATTATCATTGTTGACTTTAGAGGTGCCTTTGATCATGCCTGGTGGCCTTCTATCCTGCACACATTACTTGCACATCACTGCCCTCAAAATCTTTACAAACTTCTTCAGTCCTATGTTAGTAACAGGAGTGCAGGTGTTTATACAACACAAAATAACATAGTCATACCAATCACTCGAGACTGTCCTCTGGGATCCAGGTCTGGTCCTGGTCTCTGGAACATAGCCTATAACTCTATTCTGCACTTAAATGACACCCTGTCTCTTGGCTGCCACATGCAGAGCTATGCAAACGACACAATTATCCTTGCTTCATACAGGAACAGTGAATGCTTACAGGACATATATAATGACATTCTGAATAACATTCACCAGTGGATAGGTAACCCATTAAGGTTATCCCCACAGAGGTAGGAATCCCCAACTCCCACAGAGGTAGGAATGTGCTACTCATCAGGAAGCTTACCTTTCAAATAGATGCTCACAGAATAAAGCAAACAACAGAAATTAAATATTTGGGTGTTATTCTTGACGAGAGACTTAACTTCATACCCCATATCAAATACATCATGGACAAAGCTAAAAAGATGGCCAACGTCGTCATTAGTATTGCTAGGAACACATGCAGCCTTGGCCCTAACACTACTAAGCTTATTTACAGGGGTGAAATTCAGCCAGCACTCCTCTATGCCATACAGGTCTGGGGCCATGTGGCCGTCCGTCAAAGTCCATAACTGTAAAAAACTTATCTGTTCGAAGGATTCAAAGCATTTGTAAGGCTTATAGGACTGCACCCACTAGTGTCCTTTTGGTAATGTCAGGGTTGACCTCTATCAACTTAGAAATTAAATGCGTTATTTGGCAGGAAAATCTCGTCACCTTACCCTGGTGGGATTATAGCAACTCTGATATCAACAAAATGATTAGAGTAGGTAAGATTCCCCCCAGTTTGACCTTGATTGATGATATCAAAAAATTCAGCATTGACAAAAATACCCTCCTGACTTATGATTACCATGCGTCCCATCAGCTTGCCCCTGACGTTTATTTTGAAGAGCCAGGTGATTGTCCCACAGTTTAGGATTTACATTGACGGTTCCAAGATGGGTGATGATGTGGGTGCCACTTTTGTAGTTTACTCAGACTTAGGCTGTGAGCTTTACAACGCTTGCTTTCATCTACGTACACACTGCTCAATAGCACAGGCAGAAACTTTAGCTATTTATATGAGCTTAATTCACATTGGGTGTAGGAAGGACAAAAGACACTACTTACACTATCGCATTTATTCTGACAGTAAGGTAGTTTTACACAGGATTGCAAAGTCAGATAGCTGCTTAAAACTTGTCCATCTCATACATCACATTTTCAGGCACTTAGACAACATTAGAATAGATTTCCAATGGGTCCTGGGTCATGCAGGGGTTCATGGCAATGAGAATGCTGACCACCTTGCCAAACAAGCTGCAAAGTCTTCAGTTACTAGTACTTTCAGTTACATTCCTACCTCGTACATCAACAATCATGTCAAGAAGCAAATCTTCATTCTCTGGCAAGACAGCTGGGACCATGACACCACTGGTAGGCTCACCTATACTTTCATCCCCAAGGTTGACACTACTGCAATTCTTTCCCACTTTTACCTTAGTTACACTCTCACTCAGCTACTTACAGGACACGACAACTTTAAGCAATACTTGCATAGATTTAACCTTGGGGACAATCCTCAATGTGATTGTGGTATTCTGGAGGACCAAACACCACTTCACTTAGTTTTTTGCTGCAATAGGTATAATCACATTATGGATAGTTTAATGAGAGCTGCTATTCTTGAAGGGTACAACTGGCCTTGCAACTCATTCACACGTGTACAATGTTCCATCTTCTACTCGCATTTGTATCCCTTAGTGGGGCTCTTGAGAGTACCCACTCCAGGGGTATGAATGGAAATTAGCTTTTCCTTGCTTTTTTTTTCAACTATCATTATATAGCTGTCTTTCAACTTGGTATTTTAATTCTTATTTTCTGTCTTCTTTTCAGTCTAAATTTGGTTAGTCCTGGTTGTAAGTTAGATTAGGGATTCGGCTTGGTTTCCAGTTAGGTTTTGATAGGTTAGGTTGGGTTAGGGTTTCAATTATTATGCCTTTGTGTCTTTTATCATAGCTTAAAATTTATCTTTGTATACTAGTACATTTATAAATTAACAGGACTTATTTTAAGTCTTGTTAATTGATAAATGTACTAGTATACAAAGATAAATTTTGGGTTAGGGTTTGTTAGCTTTAGTTGTTTGGTTAGCTGTATCCTAGATTTTGGTAGGTTAGTTTAGTTAGTGAGTAAGTTAACATTTAAAAAAACAATTAAATAAATACATTAAAAAAAAATTTTGGGCTTGTTTGTCTCTGTCGGTCTGTTCATCTCGTCTAGTTTGTCACTGTGTTCGTTTGCTTTTCTCACTATCTGTCTAGCTGTAAGTAGTATTAAGATTCACAATTGCATTCAGTTTTATTAGTATTAAGTAGATATAAGTCTTCCTACTAACAGCCACTTGGCACTAACTTCCACAATTAGCTATTCACGGAGGTACTCAATTATTGGTGTTTACTACACTCAGATTTTCTTTTAGACCATTCGGGGGGACTATGGCCTTGCAGCATAAAAACTGCATGCTAACATAGAGGGTACTGTAGTCTTATGTATGCCATTCAGAGGGATTCTACATTTTTCTACTGTCTATCTCCTCTCCCTCCTTCTTCCCTTTCCTTTCCCTTATCCTCTTCTGCCGGCTAAACACTTCATGTACAGCTGATATCTTTCTTGTATTATATACAGAGATGATACTGTTTTAGATTACAGAAGCTCATGAAAAAAGAGTAACAATGTAAATTTAACATTTCTTTTTACAGTAGATTGCAGTGAATATTACTTATATACTGTAAATGCAATGAGACAATTATAATAAACCAAGACAGTCCACTCTTTCTAATTTGAATTACTATAATTATTGTGTGGGAAAAGTTTGAATTATTGAGATTTTATAAAGAAAAGGAAGTAAAAAAAAGCTACAAACAGATATTTATATTTTAAAAAATTGTTTACTATATAGTGTATATATCACATATATATTTGGTATATATACTTGTTAAAATGTGATGAAGTATATATTATTGTCATGCTTTTAAAAAATAAACTATGATTTATTTTTGTTTTTTGGCTGGAACATTTAGCAGAAAAATGCACAAAGTTGGTTTGGATTAAGCCTTGTTCAGATTAGTGAGTGTTTGTTGTATATGTACAGTACTTCTTAATTTGTATGAGAAAATTTCTGTGAATTGTTTTTTATCTTGCTATTTTAATTTTGCAACTGAAGACTTGTTTTACATCATTACTGAATTAAAAAACATTTGTAAATATTCTGCCAGATTTTCATACAGTTAAAACTTATTTTAATATTTAATTGTAAACTGATATTTTCTGATATTTATTGACATATTTTCCAAAGGAAACCCAACTGGGGTTTCCTGTAGAAAATATGTCAATGGAAGTACAACTTTTACATCTGATTAACGAAACCTTTTCTAATTGCAAATTAAGCAACATATTTTAGTTACTCATAACAAAATTAATTTTTTCAGATTTATTTACAAAGTAATTTGACATCATTGCTTTCATAATTAACAACTACTACTAATGATGTTACTGTTATTTCATCTTTATGTTTGCTTATAGTAATATCAAGCATTTATTTTGCAAATTACCATTCAATTTCAGTAGGTCTGTCTGTGATGTCATAACATGTTGCTTTTGCCCATTCTTGAATGCCATTATTATTAAATATATAAATATTTATTGGATTAATATGATTTGTATTTATTCCTTTGCTGGTAACCTGTAAAATAATTTACTAATTAGCATGTTTATTGGTGCATTGCAGTTGAAGTTTATAAAAAAACAATTACCTTTAATTTTTGTGGTCACTTCCATTAATCAATCTTCTTGGGACCAATGCCCATTGAAATCTGATGCAGTCCTTTTCAGCTTCTTCCATTAATGTTTGTATTGAAAATGGGCAGAATCTATGTGCATAATAGCAATGTTTTAATTGTTTTTTCTGCACATGGTTTTGTATTCTGGAAATTTTTATTATTGATATATACTAATTAGACAGTGCCCTTTAATTTGCAATCAAAAAAATCTGCTATTAGGCACATGTAAAAATTGTACTTCCTTTGTAGCAAAAAGAAAATTTTGCAAAAATTATACCTAATGTTGTTAAAGAAAACTATTAAACTCCAAGAAGAAGTATATCAATATATTTACAAATTAAATTAGAGATCAGATAAAACACTCAAACCAACTGTTTAATTCAACAATAAGTATGTTCTTCAAATGTAAATGTTTTCAATCAATTTCATAGATCTTCTGCAGGCATATCTTTAAGATCTGAAACTTTCAAGCCTGAAGACATATGAAAATGCTTGCATTTGAAGAATATACTTATTGCTGGTTTTAAAAGGTGGCCATGAGTGTTTTATGTAATAAGTATATCTAAAAAATTAGTAATGCTGAAGTACAGTAAGAAATCAGATTAAAATTAAGCAAAAGCTATAACACTTAATTTCCTTATACACTCATGTTTGTGAAAACTGTAACACCATGAAGGAATTGTGCAAATTGAACCAAACTTACAGGAAATGTAAAGTGAGGTAAGACATGAAAATGATTAGAATTACAAAGCAATTGCGCATGTGTGGAACGAGAAACGGCTCCTTATCAGCCGCTTGTTCCAGGTATATAAAGTACTGTAAAGATGCATTGAAATTCGTTTATCTTCCTCTGTCTGCAGTAAACGTTTCATTGGTGGTCAATATGCCTCATCAAAAGCAGAGGAAGCCATACCAACAACTAATGGAATTTGTATGAGGCCGCATCGTTAGTATGCGAGAGGGTGGATTTTCGTATCGAGAAATTGCAGCCCGCACACTGTGTAATGCCACAACAGTGATGCATGTTTGGAAGAAATGGACAGAGGAGAACCAAATAAGGCGAAAACCTGGCAGTGGGGCGAGCAATAGACACTTCATCCGCATGGCTGTGATGGACTGTACAGTGTCCTCTCATGTGTTAGCACAACGTTGGAGCATGACTACAGGTGTTTTGTTGTCTAGCTCCACAGTTTGTCTGCTGCAGCATGAACTGCGTGCAAGGGTTCCTCTATGCAGGATTCCCCTCTCGCTGATTCACAGACGCCTTTGACTTCAATGGGCTCAGCAACACAGCGCGTGGCATGCCCAGCGGCAACAAGCTGTTTTTTCTGATGAATCTCGCTACAATCTGCAGTACAATGACGGAAAAGGACGCGTCAGACGTTACAGAGGGGAATGTCTGCTCCCACAGCATGTTATCCAGCGTCATACCACACAAATGCCTGGCATCACGGTGTGGGGAGTTATTGGGTATAATTGTCGATCCCATCTAGTGCACATTGCGGGTGACCTCAACAGTGATCGCTACATACAGGAAATTGTGGAGCCAGAGGCCCTCCCCCTTCTTCAATGCATGCCGGGTGCTGTATTTCAGCAGGATAATGCCCGTGCACATGTTTCTCAGACTGCACAAGCCTTCTTCAGTGTACAACAGGTTTTGCTTCTTCCATGGCCTTCTTCCATTCTCATGGATATGTCGCCCATCAAGCATATCTGGGATTTCATTGGTCAACAACTCGCTTGTACAGCTGGTGGGGTACACAATAAGACTGAACTTTGGCGTCAAGTCGAAGCCATCTGGAATGCTATTCCCCAGGATTACATTCAGAACCTCTATGATTCAATGCCACGACGTGTACAGGCTCTCATCGCTCAGTGTGGTGGACACACAAAGTACTGATTTCCGACAATCTTTTTGTTTTTTGTCTTGTAAATTTGATCGTTTATTTGTACCACTATTAGTAATATATGGAATAAAGTTCATTAATTTCTGACAATTCCTTCATGGTGTTGCAATTTTCACAAACACGAGTGTAGATGCATCTGAAAAAGTTAGTACATTTTAAGGTACATTTTAACATTTTTGAGCAAAAGATCCATTAATTATTTTAAGTAAAATAATTTTTATTTAAAAGAATTATACACAATTCACTGGCTTTAAAATGAACATTGATAAAGCAAATTCTCATTTTAAAGTGAATTTTACCATTACTCTGAAAAAATGCCATTATCACAATATTAATTTTCACACTATTCCTTCCTCATGCACATTGGGGTGTGTATAATAGATAAATAAAACTCACACAATAAAGCAAATGAAAATTATACTAAAATTCATTAAATGAAACTATAAATTAGCTTCACAATTACCAAAAATATTCCTATTTCCAATAATTTTAACTTTTTGATGTTTTAAATAAAAAGTGGTACTGTAATAAATGTTTCATTTTGAGTACAATAATTTTCTTCTCCTAATAAGAAAAGATGGGTTCAATCTTTGATTGTATGCAAAAAGTTTATTAATATCACTCTTTAACAAAATACTGTAAACAATTCATATATCATTTATCTCCAACAAATAAAAAGGATAATAAACCTCCGATTGTAGAACAATTCAAACATCAGGTTTTGGCATACCATTTTACTGTACTCAGAAAATAGGGGTTAAAGTTTAAGGGCACACACTCCTTTAAATGGATGTGGTCCCATGCAAACATGCTAATTTGCATATCAAGGAGGGCATACAGTGATTTGAAAATCATATAGAACATTAATTTGTTTTTATAAATATATTTTATTTTATTTAACTTTATTTAGTAAATTAATTCAACCAAATGATTGCCTTAAACAATCGAGCTATAGCAGATTTAAAGCCTGATTGTTTAAGGCGATCATTTGGTTGAGTATCTATGTATCGGGCTTCGGAATGTTTAATATATTTAAATTAATTCAAAATATTATAATTTAGATTTCAATGCATATTAAGTCTTAACCTTATAAATTATGCAGTCTTGACCTTGACAATCATTAATATGAATTTTTGATACTGTTCCACTAGTAATTTGTATTAATGTGAATTGACTGTATAAAATCAATTTTTAACAGTGAGGTTGAAGCCAAAGTTTTAAATGCAAAAACATGTACGTTGGATGTTCAGTGCTGCTTTCCTGTAAGCCTAGAAGTTTGACAATGGCATTTGGAATGTCGAGCACGATTCCACTGACTTTCCAAACACCATTGTCAAACTTCTAGGCTTATAGGAAAGCAACACTGAACATCCGACATATAAGTTTATACATTTAAAACTTTGGCCGCAACCTCACTAATAATCTTTGAAGTTAGTGCTTTATACATAGAAAATATTCATTTATTTTCATTTTTTTTCCTGGGATAACTATTAAAACAATTTGAACTCAGGACATAAAGTTATCTAAATTGTAGGTATTTTCAAATCTAGTAATGTCATGAATGTATTGATATTGTTTTTTCCATTTCTTTATTAATTTTCAGACAAAATAACTAACTGAAGACAGGGCTGTCAAGAGAGGAAGTTTGGGATTTTTTCCAGGATCAGAGAATTAGGAGCTTAAGTGATTCCTACCTCTTTGAAATTAACATTTTTACTAACACAAAATAAAATATTTAAGATTGCTATTAGTTAATAAAGATACATTCTGTGTATTTCATTTGTTCAAGAAAAAGGTTAAAAGGATCAGTTCTGCATTCTATACAAGCTCTCAATGACCCTGACTGAAGACATCCAAATGCTAATGAATGAAAGAGAAATAATAAGAGATGAAATGTTATTTCGATACAAATAAATGTATGGATGTATCAAATAAATACACAAGCTAGTATATATTTCTTACAGTGAAAAAAGAATATCTAAATGCTTTCAGGCCATACAACTGTTATCATAAATCAACAAGAGAAATAAATTGAGAGAAAATGCCAGATTGTTACTGTTAGCTTTATCTCATATCAGGACAAACATAAGTAAATAAAACAACAGAACATCCTTGCAGTTGTTTCACCTGCAAGAACTCAGGTGTTAGCTTTCCTATTTGTGTCACTGGTGGATCAGCCATATAGAATTTTCCCTTTTTCAATTTATATATGTTAATTCTGAAATGAGACATGTTAAGTGATGGCAGTAATTTTGTATTCTCTTTCAATCTTTATTTCTTTTATTGACTTTTATGATGTGAAGAATCTGAAATGAAAATATTTTGCTTTTTAAAAAGCATGAGAAAAGTAGTACAGTTAAATACAATTGAATTTTTTTATAATGTTATGTAATTTGATTTATAATTTTTTTTGTATTGTTAACTTATTCACAAACTGACTTAGATGTAAAATACTTACAATTACTTTTTAAAATTGGTAATTAGTTTATTCTTCGATTACAAATGCTTTTGACCAACTTCATAGGTCTTTTTCAGGCTTATCTTAATGAATCAAAGTTTACGAATGTAACAAAATTTTCATTATATTCGAAAATTTTTATTTGTTATGATAAGCCTGAAAAAGATTTATGAAGTTGGCCAAAAGCATTTGCAATTGAAGAATAAACTTATTTCCAATTTTAAAAATGTGATTGTATTTTTTTTAACATTTTTATTAATTTAAGGCACATATAATTCTTTTACATAATGCAACAGTTGATTTAGAATATAATTATTCTTTGAGAAAATCATGTTGAAAAATATTGGCTTAAAATAATCAGGAAGTGTATTCTGAAGTTTATTTTTTGATTTGTTTTTACTTTTTGTTTCTATCAAAATATCTCTTTTGCATATTTTTCATTTATTGTAAATAAATCTACTTATTACAAAATAAAATGAATAGATTTGTTTATAACATGTATCAGAAATTATTTATCAGAATTATGAAAACTGTTTTAATTAATAAAATTGCCAAGATGACAATAATACAATAAAAAAAATTTAATAAAATAGAATAAACAATTAAATGTCTTTGTAATTTGTCCTTTCCACACATCTCAGAAACACAACATTTTCTACAGCAGAGTCAACTTTTATGTTATTAATTATTTTTGTGTGTTGTCATCCTTGTCATTTTATTAAATAATTCATTTTTGTAATTGTGCTGTCACCCTAGAATTTTACTGTTTTTGCATATTGAGGCAGAGAAGCCTCTAATAAAAGGTTGACTCAGCTGAAGAGACTGTTAGCTTTGTGAGGTGTATAGAAAGGACATATAAAAAAATTTATTGTTTATTATATTTTATTGGATGTTTTTACTGTTTATATTGTTAAAAATTTTATTATTAAATTTTATAACTTAAATAACAGTACACTGATGTTTTCAGAATGTGGCCTAAAGAAATTAAAATTTGGGAAAATCCTGTTAATTGAGTAAAATTTACATTAGTAAGTAATCTAAGATGAGGAAAAGGTGCATGTATTTGCTAAATAATAGATTTATTATTGTCATCATTTATTAATCATATTGAAATTATTAGCACACAAGATCTGGTTAGTTCAGTTGGCACAAGTCTTGCTTGCTCAGCAGTTTGAATCTATTATCCAGTAGGCAGCTGGTTTGTTCTTAATCACTTGGTAAGATAAATGGTTAACTTGAAATAACTTATTGGGTTTTACAACCATCAAAATGTAATTGATAAGATTTATTAGTAACTATAATAAGCAAACTAAATAAGTGAAAAGAATATTTCTCAGAGAGTGTTTATAAATTAATTTTATTATTATTTGTAACTTAGTTTTTTATAGATCAGCTATACATCTTTGTTTTACAAATATGTTTTATAATAGATTTTTCAGTTTAGTTAACAGAAATCTATGTCAGTAGAAGCATGTTTTATCAAAATTTTGTTATGTACAGGGTGCCTGTTCTGTTTATATTATCAGGAAATATCTTGAAAAATATGCATTCTACAAAAATGTTCTAAACCAAATTTGTTTGATATCAAGGAGGATACAAAATGGCATTATAAGTTTTTTTTTTTTTTTTAACTCTTTCCGCCCTGTGGGCACTAAGAGGGCCTCTTTCAGAAGGCCCATTATGGGTTTGGCCAGGCCCACAATGGGGCGACCGGGTGGTGAGGGACGGGGCCCGACATATCCGAACGGACCACCCTCCGAAAAATTCCTGGGGATTATTCGACCCATTCGGATTCGATCCGGGTCCCCCAGAGCAGTAGGCTGCCACCTTGACCGCTCGGCCATCCGGCTGTCTATTTTTTTTTTTTTTTTTTTTTTGGCATTATAAGTTTAATCATAGATGGTGCTACTGTTGCTGAAAATGAGGTCAATATCATTTTCTCCAATTTTTTATTGCATTTTCTAATTCTACATTAAAAATTAATAACCTTTTGCTTAAAATATTTTTTTTTCACGAGAAGTAATTATCAGAAGTTATAAGTGTTTGAAGGTATGACTTTGTTTCTAGACACTGTTTGTAAATGGTATTGTTTTGGAAGTATTGAATTACTTGAAAATACTAGGATGTGTTTTATGATTGCAGGAAAAATTGACATGTAATAAAGTTTTAAAATAGCTATACACACCTAATATTAATAGAAAAAAGATAACATATACCACTGTCTGTCGGTGTTATGTAAAAATAATTTATTTTGCGAATACTTTCGACAGTATATAACTGTCTTCTTCAGGCAGACATCAGAACATCAATAAATAATGTTTAAAATAAAATGTTTTATTTATTTATTTATTTTTTAATTTGGATTGAATTTAACAGACATTGGATTTTGTTCGTTTTTTGACGGACGTTTGAATTTTTATTTTTCTGTGGTTGTATTCTATCAACGAAACAACAAGATTAACCTGAAGCAGGACTCTGGAGGAGCCCGAAAATGTTTGTGCAGTGTACATATTACCGACACCAGACAATAGGTATATAGTGAGATTTATAAAGAACGTATTTTAATTACAATGTAACAGAAGAAATACTACATAATTAGTTACAGTTTTGACCTGTTGATGATGTGTATTGAAATAATATTTTTAAAATAAATTTAACAGTAACAAACACTTTCTGTACTGTGGCTGAAGAAGATATCTTCTACTTTGATGTCGTATTTTCTCTGGATTATGTGGATGCTATTTATTATTACAAATAATTGTTGTAATCTGTGGATCATCTAGTGGTTTTATAATGTGATTTGAAAGTAATTTGATAATATATATATATATATATAAATAGGTGATACAAATAAAATGAACCAGTCCATTAACTTAGTAATGACTAAAGATCAGGGGATGAATTAATTATGGCTAAACAAGATGCACATATATCCAAAAGTTGATGAGTGTGTGTCAGAAACCTCAGATTATGGGGCTCAATGTGAAGTTTCTTGCCAATGTCCAGTGGTTTGTGGGATCAAAAATGGTACCATTGGAAAATACATGAAAACCTAAATGCTTATTCTTGGGTAATTTTTAATAACTTGAGTTGTTGTTGAGTACACACAAACATGTACTTACCACTTCATCTACCACAATGGTGACTGTAGCCATGAGCATGTGTTGTGGTCATTATGGTCAGTTTTAACAGCACAGTGCTATACAAAACTTTTAAAACATTCTTTGTGAAAATTATTGTAAATTTGTCAGAGAGAGTTCTAAAATGTTACAAGAATAATAATATAATTATAGAAATGTTGAAGTTGCATATACTATCCTATTTCAGTCATTGTATAAGCATATAATATGTACTGTACATCTAGACTTGTAAACTTGTCAAACTTTTAACACATTTTAATTGTAATAAATATGGTCAAAATAATAATTATGAACCAAAATGTAAATAATATCATTTGTATAATCTGATTTTAATTTATAAAATTTTGGTTTTGTTAATTTTCAAAGATAATTAATCAATGAACTAATTATAATGATATATTTGTTTATTCCAGATATCTTTTTAGTAAAATTGTAATAACAAGAATGGGAGATTTAATAGGCTCTGCAAGTTTTCTTCATATTGGAGACATTGTCTCCTTATATGCTGAAGGAGGAGTCTGTGGTTTTCTGAGTACTCTTGGGTAAGTTTGTTTGTTTTATTTATGTCTACATTAATATTTCAATATTTCTAAAGAAATGTATACTATTTTATGGATACTTAATTCTAATAAAACTAAATTTATTTAAACAGTGTAATTCTTACTTTAAACTTAGAATATTTACATTATTACATTACATTAACTTATTATGTTATTTATTTCTAAAAAATGAATTAATTTGTAGAGTGATCTTTAATAACTAGGAGTTCTTTTGCTATCATTTTTAGCTGCACTGTTGAATGTGTATGTGTGTTCAAAAGCTTGAGATAAACTTTGAATCAAATCATGAGAGTTTTGAAAGTACAGTATCTATATATTTGTAACCTGGTAACTGTATATTTATAAAGTACTTGGGTATGGAGTTCCTGTGTATTTGTAAAGTTGAAAAACTGAAATTTAGGGTTAAGATTTAAATTTCTTTTGTTTGTTAAAAAAAAACAAAATGTTTATGAAAGAAAATTCCAAATATTAAAATCGAAATAGGTTTTTTTTTAATTCAAGCATCTAATATATTAGAATGATCTTTTGTCCTATGTTGACTATTTAGTGTTATCCAACCAAACAATTATTTACTATTTTTATTTGAAGACTTCCACATTGCTACAGTGATGAAAAACATTGTTTTATTTACTTTTGATAACATTTAACTTTGAAAATAATTCAATTTTATTGAAGATTAAATTTTGTTTTGATGATGATGATGATAGTGGTAAAAACCCTTCAGTGGAAAATGAACATGACATATTTCAGTGCAAGGTAGCTAAGAAAGTGATAATTTGATGTTTATCATCTTTATATAATTTTATAACATATCATAAAGTTTATTGGGAAAAGTCAAGACTTGGTTCAATGGCATATAATTTTAGACAACAAATAAATTCATACAATTGTTATTCTTCATATTTAACATAAAACTTAATACAGTTACATATCAATTTTAGTTATGTTATTTAAAAATTATAAAATAAAATTTTACTTTTTATACAAATAACAAATAGTAAATACTGGCTAGCTTTTGATAAACTACCATTACAAAAACCTAAAACCAGCAGAAATGGTAAAAGAACTCATGTTAGGCACCTACTCCACCAATCAAGGATCCTGCATATTTCGAACTAAGGTGTTCAATCTCATGCAGGTTGAATTTAGAATGAAGATGTCCATTTAATATGGAAAAAATGTTTTGTGGTGTTTCCTTAGGGAAAGGATTCCACATAAATTTTTGTTTAACAATAATGATATTTATTTCATCAATCTTTCCACTATACACTGTAGCAGCTGAAGAATTGTAACTTTAGTGCCCCATCTGGAAATCCAGGTGATGCTGGTGCAAGGATATAAAAACATGTACAGGCCATCCATCATTACTCTTTTCCCTCTTATCGGCTACTATCCACATGACAAGTGGATGTACTGGTGCCTACACATGATCTTCTAACCAACCAACCTTTACTTGATAGTGTAAATAAATATTTGTGTATTGTTGTAAATAAACTTACATGGTGAGGTATATGGCTTCAGGTATTTATATATTTCTAACGAACACTATAATTATGTGGTACTACAAAATACCACATACACAAACAACTGACTGCAAATGAAGAAATTCATGCATTTGTTCAAATTGAAATTTGTATGTGTATCAATTGGTTCCATTCAGTAGCTCATCCACATCAAGAATCATAATAATGAGAATTAGTTTTTTTTTTTTTGTACTTTTTGTGTTGCCAATCTCGATGCATCCTTGATGGTGGTGCCACTTGCCACCACAGCACTTTCCCTCCAGTGTCATTAGACATGAAATTGTATGGAGAAATGCATTGTCCTGCCTGATCCTGTTTGTTTGATAGGTGATTTTGTTGCCGGTGCTTGAACATCCCATTGGCTATGTAGCAGTTCAGTTGGTGTAGTGTTTTTGTTGAGAAGAAAGGCAGGCTTCAAACAGTCGATTGAAACTATGACCTCACAGTCTCTAATGGTAACTTTAAACCATTTGTTGGATCTGTCAATGACCTTATATGGTCTATTGTATGCTGGTTGAAGTGGTTTATGAACCTCATCTTGTCTTACAAAAATATATGAACATACTTGTAACACCTTGTGGATAAGGACTGTACTCTGTGATGCATGGTTGGGAGTTGGTGCTGGTTGGAGATGTTGCAAGACTTCTCTAAGAGACTCCATGTACTCCATTGGATCTGTCCCCCATGCTTGTTGTCCAAGGAATTCCCCTACTGGGCAGAGGGTCATTCCTTATATGAGCTCATCTGTAGTCACTCCAATCTCTTCCTTAAATGCCGAATGTAATCTGAGTAAGATTGTTGGCAGAATGTCCATCCAGCATTCATTAATATGACTTATCGCTGTTTTGAGTGGGCAATGTAGCTGTTCCACTATGCTGTTTACTTTAGGATTAAAAGCAATCATGCACAGTTTGTCTATCTCCAGTAGTCTAGCATCTGGAATAATTTGGCTTTAAACTGTTGTTCTTGGTTGCTAGAGACTCATCACAGAATGCTAAAGTGGGAAATCCAACTAGTCATGAATGCACGAGCCATTGCATGAAGCAATCTACCATGGCGAGAGTGTATGTATACCCCTAAGATGATGGTATTGGTCATACCAGATCCAGGTGCACATGTTTGAATCTCTCCTGGTATTGGGAAGGAACCCAGCAAACTTGAAACATGGCTATGGACTTTAGCTCTTTAGCAAGGAATTCAGGCTTTTTCCCATCTGCAACAGTCTTTATTCATTAATGGCCAAATGAAATGCTGTGTTATAAGTTTGTCTGTAGTTTTATTCCCTGGATACAAAAGATTGTGCATTGTCTTGATATTCTTTGGGTATGTATGGTTTCACCATACCTGCAGATAGGTCACAGTAGAGTTCTGTGTCCATATTTGGGAATTTCAGTTTGCTAAACTGTAATGTCTGGTTATTGACTAGTAGTTCCTTTAACTTATCATTGTGTTCTTGTGCCTGTGCAATGTCGGAATAGTTGATGGAAGAAGGCATTTCTACAATGGTTATTTGAGTGTGTGTGTCAGCTATGATATTTTTCATACCCTTAATATATTGTATGTCCATTGTAAATTGTGAAATGAAATCAAGTTGTCAATTTTAGTGAGGAGATGACTGTTCTGCCTTCTTTTTAAAGGCAAAGGTTAGCCATTTATATTAACAATGGTGTTCAAAGAGGGTTTATGTCAGAGAAGTAAAAAAAACAAGCAAAGAACATGTTACTCTTGAGAGCAAACATGACAGGTAATAAAAAACTGCCATTGTTATTAATTGGAAAATGTTTAAAGTCTCAATAGTTCTTCAATACCATGACAACCTATGCAGTATGTAGTAAATAATAAAGCATAACTAACATCGGAGCTTTTTTCTAACTGTCTGAAAACTTAAACACTCAAATGATTGCCAAAAACAAAAAAATTATTCTTTTTATTAACAATTCAGTGCACATTTGATGATTCCCACTCTGAAAGATATAGCAATTTAATTTCTACTATCAAATACAACTTTTAGATTTTAGTCCTTAGGTCAGGGAATCAATCATTCAAAACTAAATTATGACTCAGAAAGCATATTGTAAAAAAGATGTTGCATATTATTGAAAATAGAACATGTGAGTTTGGAGTGAAACTATTAGATGCAATATGAATGATTAACAGAGCTTAGAATGAAATTCCACAAAGAATCTCATTGCAAATTGCTTTACAAAAACAGGTTTCAGTTAACAATTTGTTGTCACTTTGAATAAATCAGAATTTCCATCAGAATTCATTGACTATATGAAAGACTGGGTTGATTTTATTACAACAATGAGTGATGAAAACATATTATTTAATGATTTTATCAATAAATTGACAGTGCTGCAGGGTTATTATCACTATTGAAAATGACCCTACATCTGAAGACATCAAGAATCAAGTGCAAGAATCAAGCATTGAAGAGGAGATAGAAATAAATTCTGTCAGGAACAAATATCCTGCTTCCTCTACATGTATGGAAGCCAGAAAAGCTCTCAAGCTTTTAAGAGGCTTTCTAGAAACTACATTCATAAATAAGATGCTTTTGAGCAGTTGACCATATCAAAAACATTAATGGGCAAGAAACAATGAATATTTGAGGATAACTTATATAGCAGACTTTTTCACAAATAGTGTGAATGTTTTGTTATCTTGTAAATACATGTATTTAAAAAATAATAAGATGTAATGTAAATCTAACTTTATTGTTTTCATAGTAAAATTTACAATTTCATTAAAATAATGGTAGTTTCTGTAGCTTGAAATTTGGTTAACTCAAAAGTTTTCTCTCTTCTTTCCATATTGAGTTATTGAGAATTTACTGTATAAACTGATAAAGATGAAAGATTTTATTTTGGATATTTCTTGTTTCTTTTAATATTTATAATCAATTTTTCTTTTCATATATTTATATACCATTGTTTTTTAATGTATTAAATTTAAAAGTTTTCATTAAATGGTTTTGACACAATGATCTTTAATCATAGCCATTTTATATCATACATTTAAAATATTTATTATAACTTTAAATATGTATGTATTTAACATTATTTCTATAAATTAATGATTAGATTATTATTAGAAATCTTTATCATAACTTGCAGGAAAAATTGTAACTACCAATTCATGTTTTATTTTTATTGAATTTTTTAGTTTAATTATTTACATATAGACTAATCTAAATTAGTTTTGAATCTGAAAAGATCTGATGTCAGTCATTTACAACACACAAAGCACACTTTTTGTTAAATAATTGTAGAATTAATGTTTTTTATTCTTTATTTTTCAATAGACTTGTTGACGATAGATGTGTTGTACAACCTAATGCTGGGGATCTTGCTACTCCTCCAAAAAAATTCAGAGGTAAGAAATTTTAAATTATAAGTATATTAAAAAGTAACATATCTTTTTATGAATATATGAGATTATATTCTTATGAGAGCTTGTTCTTAAAAATAAAAAAAATTGTATTTGTGATTTATTTATTTATTTACAATGGAATCAAATATTTTAATAGTTAATTTCTAAAGAATAGTTCTGAACATTGGAAATTTTTGTACTGAAGTATCTTTTTTTTTTTTTTTTTATCTGTGTACTTAAGATAAGTAGGATAATTCTTGTCTTTAGGCATTTTATACCCAAAGGTATGAGTTTCCTTGATTTTTAAAATTCGTATTTACATTTTTCTCTTACAATTCTAACAAAGATGGACTATTTATAAAGAGAACATTAAAAAGTAATTAACTATTATGAGTGCATAAAAATTATTGAAATACTGAGCATGCAATGCTCAATATTTCAATAATTTTTATGTACTCACTTCTATATAATTACTTCAATATTACTTCCATAGAAATATTTCTTCTTCTGATTTATATAGAAGTAATATTTGTGAGAGCATACATGAACAAAAATTTGCTCAAGATAGAAATTCTTTGAAATTTCAGATGATTCATTCTTTTAAGCTAATGAGTAACTGTCAGCTTAAACAATTTTTTGTTTTATGTCAAGTATAAAGAACTTCCAATTTATTGACATAAATAACACAAAGTTAAATAAAATTTCTAATAAAAAGTTTTGGATTGTATGAAAAAATTTCTTTAAAAATGTAACAGAAAGTTATTTATACCTCATATAATAACTTTTAAAGCTCTAAGTAAAATTTTGTTGTGTATTTTAAAACATATGTTCTATTAGTTCTAAACCTGATGATGATCGTTAAAAATAGAGGAAAGCGTTTGTTTTTCATTTAATTACCTTATATCTCGGCGGATAAGATGATAGTTGAACCATAAAAAATGGCCCCGGGGTTGTCTTATAGGACAGATACAGAAAAATTAGATTAATATTTATATAAATTAAAACCATTATAAAAAGACAGACAAACCGTAATTATTTACTAGAAGAGAGTAAGGTATGTGCACAAAATAGAATAGCTCATAGGATGTTTTTGTAAATAGTCAAGGTCATTACCCGAATGCTTGAATTAGTGCAAATGTTTGCAAAAATTGCCAAATGCAAGAAAATAAAATTTGTTCATTCAAAAAATTACAAATAGATACATAATTCCATATACACTGTACAGTATTATTATTCAGATAACGATTGCTGATCTAAACTAAATTTGTAGGCCGTTGATAGTTCGGAGGTTGTCTTATAGGACAGATATATGCTAAAACTATAAAACTTCGACAAAAATTTATACGTCTTATCTGAAGGTGGTCTTATTCGCCGAGAAATATGGTAAATATAATTTATGCTGATGGTCAGTAATTACATATTTTATTACTTTATATCAGTAGTTTTGTAAAGATTGTATTTGTTTATTCCTAATTCATTTGTAATAGAGTGAAATATTTCTGAAGAAGTGTCAGCAAATGTGGCATTTTACAGAATTATTTTGTTAACATATTGTCTTCTACAGTGCTATTAGGTGAAATGCTTTTTAACTCTATTCTCTGTTAGCATGCTATACATAATTTATAACATTACTTTTCAACCAAAAACCTATGTGACTATTCTTATAATTGGTATTTATTAGGATCAAGGAACAATCTTGTAGAATTCATCTAAGTAAATTTAAGATAAAAAATTTTGAATTTTGAAAGCAAATAAAAAAAATTACGAATATAAGAGAGAATCTAGAAAGACATTTGATATAATGTGTGTTTTATTTGGAATGTTAGAATTAAACAACTTAGAGGTGCATTGGTTTTGGAAAGAAAAAAGATGGTTTATTACCAGGGAAGGAGAAGATTCAACAAGATGCATTGGAAAGGATGTAAACACTAAATAGTGTTGAATCATAATTTGGATGTGGATAGTGAATGTTCTGATCAATTGGAACAATTGTTTGAGATAGAACTGAAACAGTAGCATTATGTGTACTTTAAAATTAATGTATGCTCTTTGTATACAATAATTTTGGTGAAACTTGTGTGAAACTATATAAACATTGGTTTTGTGTTTTTGTCACACCAGTGACCATTTTTGTTTTATTATTATTCATGAAAATAGAACTGTGTTTGAAACAGATAATTCTTTTTGAATAGGTCAACTATATGATAACTCAATCAATTTAGATAAATTGAATGTAATTTTGCAAATTATAATAATAGAATGTATGGTATAGATTGATTATATCAAATACTTTATTATTATCCAGTACAAATAAAAACCATTAGCTGGCTGAAAAAAATTGCATTACATATTCTGAAAATAATTATACATAACACATACATTCTTTTTCTTTCAAATAACTTGTTCAACCATTAAAAGACTGAAATATAGAGGGATGAGAAATCATTGGATATTTGATTGGATAAAATGCTAAACACTGAAGCACTAAAGACAGGATTAAAATTTCTGCAGACAAATCTTCATTAAGTAGATAGATCTGGTATTAAAAAGCAAATTTTAGCAGATTTGGAACACATTAAATTGATTAATGATGAATTATTCACATTTTTTATGTGTTTACTTAAATCTTATTATCTTGATGATACAACCAACATTCTGTTATAAGGATGTCAATTTCATTATTGTCAGGTGTTTAATATATAATACATTTGCTAAAATTTAATCTTTCTAATTTTAATTAATTATTTTGTCATTTATATTTTATAATTTAAAAATGTTTTTACTTGTACTTATAGGCATAGATATTGTAAACAATTAATGTTATTTTATATTTTAAAGATATATTTGAAAGAAAATCTAGAAACTGTCTATTGACATTACTGGTAAATACATTTAATTAACTAGTACTTTTGACCATATATAATCTTCTTTAGGTAAAATGGTGGATGGAACATTATAAATTTAGAGATAAAACACATTTTCAAAATTGCTGTTTGCTCAGGAGCATGGATCATAAAAATTTTTAGAAATAAAAATATAAAATTATACACCATTACAAAATAAACATGATATACAATGACAATGGCTAACAAAATTAATAGATTTAATATACACAAATTATTGATATGAATATAAAGAAAAGTTAAACAAAACATAAACATTGGAGCCCCATTGTCACATAATTGCATGACCTAAAATTTTAGTAAGTTGATCAGAGTAACCCATAGCTCTGGAATATCAAGTGTGAGAGAGTTGCATGGGAACATTGATGTAATAAACAGATATCCCATATGAACAAGATTCTCCTATCCTGAAATCATTTTACAGCGAAATTGGTAATCAAAAGGGATTGAAGTTATATTCCATCACTTTTTTAGCTCTGTTGGGCATCTCCTGTGTATAATATCTTTATGATGCTTTGTAGACAGACATGGAGCATTCCAGCAGTGGCACCCATATATAATAAATTTGTGCCAGTTAGTGGATTTTGTAAAGGTATAGTGTAAACTCCAGACTTTTCAAAAAGTGTAACTAATCCTTTCACTATCATTGCAAAGTTTCCTTAACAATGTGGGCTAGGAAGTCATTGGCAGTATATATGCAAATTTTCTAAAGGCTCGGCATATATGTAAAGAAGGGAGACCTAGGTATGGGTTGGCTGGTGACACGAAGATCAGTTCCTCCTTACGAAATAAAGTGGATCATGAAAATAATGCATTTTTTACTGGGTTGACTAAATACTTAAACTTGGCAAGAGAATATCCAGCACTGGACAATGCTAATTAAATCTGGGCAAGCTCTTTATTTACAAGCAGTTGGAGAACAGATATAAAAAGCCCTGCACATAAGTGCTATAATGGCCGAATTTTTGTACCTGAAGGGCTAGAAGGCAGTGGAAGGGATAATGTAATGTGGTTCAATGGATTTATGAAAAATGAAAAAGGAAGGTCCAATAAGAGATCTGTATATAAGTAAATCCAAGAAAGAGATCTTTTTATCTTTTTCTTCCTCTTTAGTAACTGAGATGGTTGGGAAAACAGCCAACAAGAATGGTATAAATTGTAGTAACTCTGGGAACCTTCCCACACTACATCACAGCAGCACTTCATCCATGTACTGCAGATTAGAAGGGGGTAACGTATACAAGCAGGGATTGAAACACTTTGATGTCTATGGCTCTCATAACTAACTCAGCTAAAATAGTTGCAAGAGGCAAGCAAAACAACTTGAAATACTACATTTCCTGATGCGTTTCCTGATACAAATTTGAAATCAAATTTTAGGATTTTTTTTATGAAGAGAAAAATGTTTAAATAATTAATTTTATTAAATTTTTTAAATAAGTTAAAAAAAAAAAAATACAATGTATTACAGGACATACAATGTATGAAGCCATCCAAATGGCACAACACTATGAGCAGTGGAAAGATACAATTAAAGCCATCAATTCGTAATATCACCTCTGAAGGGCATAGGATTAAGAAGAACATGACCAGTAGGGTCATGTTATCTTCATAATCTGGTTACTAATTTTTCCTTGCTTTGTCCTCTTGAGATGTGGATGTATGTATGATCTGCACTGATTTGATCATATATATTTTATGATACCTTTTTAACATGTAATTACTTATCATATATTTGTCCAATAAAAACCAAAGTGTGCTCATTTTGATTCTGTGAGAAATTTTTTCATTATCTGTTTATTAGAAAACTGACCAATGGAAAGTTTCACCAAATCTCTACAAATACTATAGTATAGAGAGCCTTGTCACCATGCTCCTTGTGTGGTAATATACCATAAGATTAAAGATAGACTCTTATAAATCTTTCTCAAAATATTGTTCTCTTATGTGGACTGCTGCTCTAAAATGCTATTGGCACAGTGCTTGTTTAAAAAGACTGCTCTGCTAACTGGTGCTCTGTTACCAGGAGAATCTCACAATGTAAAACATAGGGGAGAAAATCAAGGAGGGCACTCTTAAGCCAAATGCTCCCTTATCTGGTACTCTGTTAAGTGGACTCAACTGTATGAAATTAATTATGCTTAACTTATTATAAATGATTTTATGTTGATCTTAAATTACTTCAAATGGTATTAATCAATAGATGTTAAATGACATAAAGTTAAACATGTCATTTGAAATATTTCTAAAATTTATAACAATTCATAAAACATATAAATCATTAAAATGATTTCAAAATACTGACTTCAAATGCTCTGTTGACACTATCTCTATTCTAGGATAAATGTCAATATATTATATATAATAAATGTCTTCTATTAAAATGTGTGTTTAAAAATGCAAAAAATATTAATATTAAACGTTTATTTTATATGTTTCAGACTGTCTATTTAAAATGTGTCCAATGAATAGATATTCAGCTCAAAAACAATTCTGGAATGCTGCAAAGCAAAATACTGCTGCTGATAGTGACACAGCATTAGTGAAAAAGTTGTTGGTAGGTATAACTAATTTGTGAAATAATAGATGAATTGAAATAAAAGGAAATTATGATATTAATTAATATATTTAAAAAATTTCTTATATTGATATATTAAAATTATATTATTAATTTGTAAATCTAATGGTTTCTTATTAATTTTATCTAAGAAAAAATTAAATATTAATTATTCTTTAATTTTACTGTAACATGTGAATTGTCTTTTTTACTTTGACTTATATATACTACTATTGATCAAGAGGTTGTTTACCCATTGAAAGACATTTTAGATATGTTAGAAGAGCTTGAGTGTAGAAGAGTTAGCAGTGGAATGTGGATACTCAAGGATGATACAATGATTAACAAGTACATATTTGAAAGAACATCTTCAGGCACAAGATAGACAACAGTAATATATCTAGGAAGAATCCCACCATCTGAAAGTTTATTGTATTAAGTCTCTTGGAAGTATTTATGGCAAAATTGTAAGATACTCCAATGACATCTTATTTATTGTTGGTGCCCAGCCATATATAAATTGTTATAGAACAATAAAGATAATATAAGTACTTCAAAGCCCAGATTCCTCTAATAGATGAGACAGTGTGCATTCATTAGAGTATATAGGAATTACCGACAGAACAATAGCTATCAGATTAAACAAATGTAATAAAAAACCTAAAATCTGATATGTTAACATTTCAAATGCATGTGATGATCCAAATTATGAAAAAAATAGAAAAAAGAAAACATTTAATCTGTGAAATTGTTTGAAATTTGGAAAATGAACATAATCTGATAATTTTGTTTAATTTTCCGTCGGATGAATAATGTTGGCTTAGATCACCAATAATGATGTTCTCTGTACAAACTAACAAATATTTGCTGGAATTTCAGTATATAATTTATTATTAATATATCCAGTTATAGTGAGATGTTAAGTATAAAATCAGACGATATGCCATATTATTTCGTTATAATAATCAAAACTTGGGTTTGCGGAGTTGTTTATATATACACTCCTCAAAAGTGAAATCTCAACACCAAAAAGGAATGCATGTAGACACATGCAAATTGCAGGAACAGTAGAGGTGACAGAGATGTGCAAATGATTAAGTTTGTGTATGTATTGGTACCCAGTTTTCGGCTATAAAGATCAGCAGCTGTCTTGGGTCGTAAATGCTATCAGCTATGGTTTGTGGCAGCTGAATCTTTTCAGAAGCATAGAAAATGTCTGAGACAACAGCAAGCTGAATACCACCAGTTAACATCTGGGGGATGAGACCAAATTCTGGAGCTGCATAACCTTGGTTTGTCGATGTGTGCAGTTGTCACACATGTTGGGTATGACATGAGTACTATCCAGCAATGTATGACATAATGGATACAAGAATATCTGCAAATATGCCAAAGAGGGAGTGCATTGCACAGACTGGCAGATTAACAAATGGTCATTGGGATCCATTTGCCATGGCATGTGACATTGAAAGCCACTTGTCACCATCAATGGGTGCATCTATGTCCACCCAAACCATTTCAACAGGTTGCGTGAATATGAGCTGCAAGCTTGGCAACCAGTAATGGGTGCCATTAACTGCTTGACACAGCACTGCACACTTGGTGTGATGTCATCATTGTAACTGGACCACTGAATGGCATTGAGTATTGTTTATGAATGATATGGCTGTGGAGGAATGATGGCCATGGATGGGTATGGTGGGACTCTATGTACAGTACCAGCCACATATCTTGGGAAACACTATGTGCCAGACCTTTTCACCAAACATCACATTGGGCATCATGGTTTGATCAGTGAACAGACCTGGTGCACATTTCCATTGCTCTGACAGCAGACCAATACATCACATGAATTGTGAGGCCTGTGGTTTGGCCAGTAGTGCAGGCTGCATCTGACATGGTGTTCCAGCAAGATGATGCTTGATCACATGTTGGCATTATCTTGCATGTCAAGAGTTCACTAGCCTTAACAGAATTCACATCTTTTCCTGGCCAGTAGCCTTACTGGATCTCTCTCCCATTAAACACCTGTGAGACTTTGTCTGACATGAGGTGCACCAGGGACCACTGCCATATACCATAGACAGCTTGTGTGCCTTAGTAGATGCAGCTTGGCAAGGGATGCCTCAGCCATTAATCACTGCATTGATAGTACTCCTTGCCATATAGTGGCCTGTATAGTGGCCTGTGGGGGCTATATTTGTTTCTGAATAAATGGGTGTCTGTTGCATATCTTTGTTTGTTCTTTTAATCATACGCATAATCATTTTAATCATTTGACCTCTACCAGTTTTACAATGTGCATGTGGCTATGCACATTCCTTTGTGGTGGTGTGATTTCACTTTTGAGGAATGTATTAAGGCCTAATACTATACTACCTAAAAATACAACTGAAAATGATATAATTTATTTTTATGTTTTCAGTTTGACAGAAATTTGACCAAAAACAAAGTTAAAAATATTTTAATTTTTTATTTCTGCTCAATTTTCAGTTGTACTTTAACTAATAATGAGCTATTATTTATTGTGACATCATCTCAATTTCAGACTGCAATTTTTAATCATATTTTTAATTTTTTAATTTAAAATATATGCTCTCATCTCAAATTAGTAGCATCTTGTCTTTTTCTGTTAGCAGTAATCATGCATGTCATCTATCTAATTCCTTTCAGGAGAAAATTTTTTAATTGAAATAACATAACTTTTGGGTTTGGACTGAAAGTTCATATATAGTTAATTGGGGCCTCCCGTCTTAATCTTTCCATATTTGGTCTTGGTGTTCATGATGGTGATCTTCAGATTAAGGAAAGTTGGACATGGACAACAGTGGGAATTTATAGGTCTACAATTTTTTCAAGTTGCAGCTCAATAAAGCACTTCATAAGTAATGTCACAAAATGGAAGTTGTCTTGTTGATTTAATTCTCAACATTTAAATAATTGTAATTGTCATACTGACACATTCTTTGATAATCCTGTTCTTAAGGAGTGGAATTTCATAGATATCATCTAACTTTTTGTGAAGAACCCAAGAAATGATACAAATGATATTTTGTAATTAAAGATGTGAAAGCTCTATATAGAGAAAATAAGACAAAATAAGGAAAATTCTAAATAAGACAAATAACAGTTTAGAACTAGATTGATGGATTTTGTTTATTACATAAAATAGCAATTAATACAAGATCTATTATATCTAAATAGTTCCATTTGATAGCTCACAAAATGATTGTTTTTCAAGTTTTATTTTTACTTTATGTATTTCATGATCAGTAATTTGTTTATCTATTACAGTATATTGTTCACTTGAATTAATATTCAAGTGGATTCTAATTGAAAAATTTTATAAATTTTCAAAAGTCTCTTATTAATCTCGAAAAATTTTAAAATATTTGATGTTTTATTTTGTTTAGCATGCAGCAGAATTAGAAAAAAAGCAGAATGAATCTGAAAATAAGAAGTTGATTGGCACTGTAATTCAGTATGGCGGAGTAATTCAGGTATTTTCATATATTTTATTTTCTACTTTTATATATTAGAAATATATATTTGTAATTCAAATAACTTATATAAGCCAATTTATTTTTTTATAGGAAGAAAGTTTTACAATTATCATAAAAACTTAGACTTTACATTATTTTACAATATTTGTTGAATTGAAATCTGGTTTTTAAGCCAGAATTCAGTTAAATGTGAAATTTTATACTAATATAAAATTGTGTTATATTTATTTTATCCTTGTGATATTCAATATCAGTCTTGGTTTGCTAGATGTTATTCATTTGTTATTTGTTCAAGGTAGTTTATTAACAATATATTTTATATGAGAAAAATACTATTTGCACATTTTTACTTATGTTTATATTTTATATTTACATGTTAATTAATTTATTTATATATTATTTTCAATATTGAAATACTGTTAAATATGTTGTATGATGATATAAATTTAATACAAATATCAATTCATGTTAGCATAAAAACAGAATTACAATTAAGTGAAATAATCAGTTTTGCAAGAAAGAAATTAAATGAATCATAGTATTCTAATCATTTCTGGCTCTAAATGAATAAAAATATGTTAGACATGGTTATAAAAATTAAAATTTGACTTGAGTAATAATAATTACACAGAACTTAAAAAATTAAATGAAATCATTTTATTTAATTAAGAATTGAAAGATAAATAATTAATATATTAAATATTTACTTTATTTTTTAAAAGAATGTACTGGACTGTGTTTAAAATGAAAATAAGATCTTTAATATGAATTTTGAATTAATTTGTTAAATTTATAAACATATCTTCCAGTTAAGCAAAATTTTAAGAACAGTTTAATAATTTAATCAGTGTTTTTGTAATTATTTCACAGTCCTTAAATATAAAATTTTTCTAATTATGCAAAATGCTAAATAATATTATTATATTTAATAGCTAAATACTTTTATTTGCTTATTTAGTTTTATGTAATATATAATTACTTTTATGTCTTTTAATTTATTAGGATGTGTTAAGTGAATGGATTAATTGGTTTTAATTGCCATAATTTTCTGTAGAATGTTTGTGTTTACTGTATTTAAAAGTAAGCTTGGAAGCAGGAGCAGGTGATGTGATAATGGAAGTTATCTGTGATTTTAGTTTGCAATTATAAACTTATAAGTACCTTGAAAGCCAACTCTTTAACATGTGTCTTTGGATATTGTAGCATCTGTGTACATTGTAACATTCTTAATAAAATTAATAACAATGATATTAATAGAAATTTCTTTATATATCACTTATTTACATTTTAAAACATTCATCATTCAGCAGCTATTTTATATTTTTGACATATTGCAGCAGCTCAGGAAGGTCTATCTCAACTTTTCCATTTTTACTTATTTATAATGTCATTTACAATGAATAACTTAACATAAATAAAAAATGATAGCAATGGGGTAAAAAAAGAATGTTTGGGACAATATCTTCTAAATTGAATATCAGTGAGTGTTCGGAGGTTAGGGGGTGCAGTTGAGTAGGTTATGAGAATTTTATTTTCATTCTAAGAATTTATTGCAGAGTATATACTGGCATGGGTTATATGAAACCTTGGATTATTTACATAAAATTATAGTATTTTGAATATGTTGTCAGTTTTAAACATTTGGCTTTAATTTAAAAGTATTCAGATATAATGAGTAATGATTTCAAATAAAAATTCAGTCTTGATAATTTTAGGAATTTAAATTATAATATATATAGATATATATTTTAAGATTACAGGTATTTAATCAGAATTCTTATTTTTTGGAAATATGATTGAAATTTCTTGAAAGAGAGAAAAAAAATTTTATCAGATTTTGATAAAATCTTAATTTTAATCTATAAAGGGAAAGAAATTTGATAGAAATTTTTAACTTTTATAATACATATTCAAAATTCAATTATAAGTCATATACTGTATTTTACAGCATATAAGACATATGGGCACATAAGACACACCTCCATTTTAACACAAAATATTTAGGGGAAAAATATTTAATATATTTAAGCCATTCTGTATCTTTTGCACTTGACAGTAGTTTGGTTTTTTTTAACTGTAGTTTGCTTTAAAAAAAAGTAAAATTAGAATGCACATATTTATGTATTTATTAGGGAAAAACAGGAATTTAGAATAAGTCATTTAGCATTAAAATATTCTTCATAAATACAAGCAAAATCAGTTTAGCTATAACAAAAACAAACAATTATAATATGTTTAATTAAGCAATAATATTTTTATTCAAGAGTTGTGTTAGGTAGAGGTTACCTGTAGTCCACTGAAGGCCATTTGGAGAATTCATTAGCCTATGAAAAATCTCAACTTCACATACAAGATGCAGGATGATGTTTTTGAGTCTTTTTTTAATAAAAGTTACATCTGATATGTGCAAAATATGGTAATATGTAACAAAAAAAGTTATAAAAAATTCTAAGATTGAATTTTATGTTTATTTGATTTATAATATCAGTTTATACACTCAGACCTGTTTTTGTGCGGCCTTTTTTTGTGCAATTTTTTTGTGCGGTATATGAATTTCAATCAAATTGGTATACCGCACAAAAAAAATGCACAAAACAAACTGCACAAAAACAGGTTTGAGTGTATGAGTAAATATATTTCATAAATAATAAAAATATTTGTTCTATTCAAAAAACTTTGCAAATAAAATTTACACTTAGTGTTTGAAAAGATGTGAATACAAACATTTGATATTGCATGATTATAGATCAAGAAATGAGAGTAATGGGCAATTATCAATAATTACAGTATAAACTGAAAAAAATTTTGTTTGTGTATTCTTTTTTTAGATATTTTTGGTAGTTGTTGAGACTTTCACAATGATTTCTTCTTTAATTAAATTCTGCATACACAATTAAAATAGTTTGAATTTATAATTTAAAAAATTTTCTATTATTCTATGTTAATATAAGTTTTTATATAAAATTTTATAAAAGATCTAAACATACTATATGTAAATTAATTTTAAAACTTTTAAAATATTTTTAATAGCTTCTTCATCTGAAAAGCAATAAATATTTAACTGTAAATAAACGATTACCTGCCTTGCTGGAAAAGAATGCAATGAGAGTATGTTTAGATTCTGCAGGAAATGAAGGTTCATGGTTTTACATAGTGCCTTTTTATAAATTAAGATCTACAGGAGATAATGTATGTAATTTAAACAGCTCATTATTTTTATTCTTATGTATATCTTTTGTTTTGTTAATTTAATTATTTTGGTTTTGAAATTTTTTAGGTAGTAGTTGGTGATAAAGTTGTATTAACTCCTGTGAATGCTAGTCAACCTCTGCATGCTAGTAGCTATGAACTTCCTGATAATCCTGGTTGTAAAGAGGTATATTTTGTTATTTTTTATATTGGAAATTATATGAAATTATATATTTTATAGTAATATATGTTACTTCAGAGGATTCATAGATTATCCCAAAAGAGTTTTAATATCACTGTTTGTTAATCATTGTAACTTCTAGATGGAATCCAAATCTAATTAGTCATTTTTGTTAATTGTGACAAATAATGGAATTTCTTCAGTTTTCTAATTTCTTCTATTTATGAACCAAACACAACAGAATTTTCATTTATATTTTACTATATTATGCAATACAGCAAGTTACTTCTTTATTTAAGTCAAATTACATAAGATATTTGTTTTCGTTTTAGCAGTAATATCAACAATGATACATAACAACTGTAACTGTAAGTTTCAGGCATAACATCTTATAATAATTTGGTGTTTATTTAATATTAATTTTTTTATATACAACAATTTATTTTTTGTCATATTTGATGTTTCTGAAATCATTGCATTGCATAAAACCAAAGATTAAAAATACTCATGTAAACTTGTAAATGATGACTCCATGTTTTTTAATTAAAACATAGCATCAAATCTTATTCAAGGAGTCTAAATAAATTTAATTTTTGATATGTTTTTGGGAGCAGATTTTGAAAAATTTCCTCCCATCTTAAGCTCAATCATATAAATATAACTTAAAGCAACAACCAAAAGTACTGATTGCTAGGAGAGTTTGAATTTGTGCACTACAGTTTAATAGAATAGACTTACCTAATTCATATTAACAGAAGCAAAACATTAGCTTTGAATCCATAGAGATATTCATAGAAATTTTTATATAAATTAAAATCATTTAACATGTAATTCACATTTTTAAAGAATTTGTTTTGAAGTCTTGTACAGCTGTGTCTTGCTTTAAGGCACTTTGCTTTACAGCACTTTAATTTGGTGCTTTTCTATTATATTTACATTTATTATTTTTTTTATACTTGACTTACTCTTGGAAGTTCTTGGGAATTTTTTCATTTTTTATTTTTACTTTTGCTTTTTTTTATGCCTAGCACTATTATACACTTAATAAAAGATAATGTAAACATGTATTCCTTAGATTTATCATCCTAGAACCAAATTGCCAAATATTACAATAAATATTATAAAAGCCAGTTTAATTTGATGCCTACATTTGCAGACTACATTTGCAGACTACATATTCCAAATAAATAGTGAATGTGAAATTTCTAGGGATATAAATTTTTGTCACAAATAACAAAAATGTCTTTATATGCATAGCAAGTTAAAAAAAAGCTGTGTTTTGCTTTAAGCCGATGATCTGGAATTTAATCTACCTTATTATCAAGATTTGCCTGTATACAAAATATTTCCAATAAAAAGTCATCTTCTATTATATTAAAACATTAAATATAGTCAATAAATAAACTTTTAATCAATAAAAATAATAAATAAATTTCATATTTAAATCTGTAATTTATTAGAAATTTTTCTTATAATTTTTAATTTTAATAGGTGAATGCTGTGAATTCTAATACAAGTTGGAAAATTTCACTATTTATGGAATATAAAGAAAATATGGATGATGTTTTAAAAGGGGTAAGTTTAATTTGAAAGAGAATAATAATTAATTTTGTAAATGATTAATATCTTTTGCCTATACATAATATAATGAGAGAATTTATTCTGTTGCATGATGATAGAGTTTCTCTTTGTCAATCTTTGACTTATTTTCTTTAGTTTGAAATTCTTTTTGCGATTGGTTACTTTTCTTTTGCAAATCTTTAATAATACAGTTCAACAATAGAAAGTTTTTTGATATTAGTTTAAAAAAAGATATATTGAATTTAAATAACAATATATGAATGAATATGCCCAATACTGTGATGAAATATTAAAGAAATGATAGAAGAAATTTTACCTCATATAATTAAATGCATTTATTCTGTACATATTAAATTTTTTCATTTTTTCTACTTTTTTATAGTTAGAACGTCACAAAGAAATTTGGATTAAAAACAATAATAATAATAATAATAAATAAATGATAAGTGAAAACTTACTGATATTTTATTATATGTATGCATATGTGTACATTTGGTAAGTGATTTAAGTAATGTAGTATTTATAAATACCATATTGATAAAATTGTTAAAAATCTTGCTATTTGCTGGAGAATTTGTTCACAGTATCTTATCAAAGTCTGTTTTGTTCTTTACAAACTTTTATCTGAGTTTTCTTTTTATTTTACATATTAGCAGTACCTGCCATGAGTTGCTGTGACTCAAAATATATCTATTATAAATGTATAACACTTCCCCCGCAGGGGGGAATTTCGAAAAATTCCTTCTTAGTACATTCTCTTGATGTACCCTATTAAAACGCAATCAAAAACGCAAAAAACCGCATCTAAAATAGTATAATAGAAGCCCAGTTCTTCACAGTAAGCCTTAATTTTGTCCCTCTCCCCTGCAGGGGGGAATTTCGACATTTATATTATATAAAAACATGCGCTTATTCGAATGCAACACTGTGTCAAAATTTCAAAGCAATTGGTGAAGAACTTTCGGAGATTAGCTATTAGGAACAAACAAGCATGTACATTTTTATTTCAGACAAACAAATATCACATTTTTATCTATATAGAAGATTGTGCCATTTACCATTATTTGAGTTAAATATAATAGAACAAGACTACAGTTTCTTGATTCTAATTAGTGTGTATTTTGTTTTGATTTGATTTTATTTCTTAGACTTTTTAACAGTTTGATACTCTTTGAAGGTGTATCTGTTATGGCTAAAGTCCATGGTTTGGATAAAGCTAGGATTAACTGGCTAATGATAGCTTTATCCAAGTCTTTTGGTTAAATTAAGTAACAATCTATTTATTTTGAACTTGAGTATCTTTTTTCTGAAAACTTCTCTCATAAGTTGAAATGTCATGAATTGAGATGAACTTTTTTATTATTTTTATTGTCAAAATTTGGACTTTGTTCCAACATAACCCAGTCATCCTACTCATGTTCTCCAAGATTGAAGTGCTACAGAACACCAATTTATCTATCAATTGTAATTTGAAATGAAATGAAATAAAATAAATGAAAGTATTGATTAGGTTATTCACTAATATAAAAAGAGGTAATACAAAATGAGAAGTAAATATTACAGAGGGGCAACACATAAGTTATAGACATTTATTTATTTGAAGGTAAAAAAACAAGAATTAGTTAAGGTAATATGTATGCAGAAAATAAATAAAATAAAATTGTAATCACCAATAGAAAGATCTGTCTTTCAAGAAATGTGTTTAAAAAATAATATCTATACACACTTTTTATTATACAATTGTTCATTTCAAAAGTTTGTTTATATTGATATCAAAATATTGAATAATTTTTAATAGGGGGACGTTGTACGATTGTTTCATGCAGAACAAGAAAAATTTCTTACCATGGATGAGTATAAAAAAAAGCAGTATGTTTTTCTTCGTTCTACTGGGAGAACTACAGCAGCTGCTGCTACAAGTTCTAAGGCATTATGGGAAGTTGAGGTAAAAACTTTTTAATTTTTGACTAATTATATTAATTTAAAAATTTAATTTAAATTGTTCTGTAATTGAACTTTTAAAATTATTTATATTGTTGTTGTTCAAATATATTAATTGTAATGATTGATGCTTTTGATATATTTGAAATATGCTTTTTCAAATAAAAGCATATTTCAAAATGTATACACATACTACTGAAAATTGGAAATTACTTATTTTAGAAATATATTTTTGCTGTATATGATGCAAATTAAATAGAACAAATACTTTTAGGAAGTTTAATTTCAAAACATACATACCCTATAAGTATTTGTTCTATTTAGTTTGCATCATGCATTTAATTCAGGAAATATACAACAGGGTTTAAAAATTATTTGACATTACATAATTTTGTGAAATGAGAATATTTTTAATACATTAAATTAACTTAAAGCAGTAGATATGGATAATTAAACAATACTTTTAATTTATTAATTAAAAATATTGTATAAAACTAGACTTACTAATAAGACATTATTTTTATTAGGTTGTTCAGCATGATCCATGTAGAGGAGGTGCAGGTCATTGGAATAGTCTCTTTCGTTTCAAGCATTTGGCAACTGGGCAATATCTTGCAGCTGAAATTGACGATGACCCATCATTTGATCAAATGAGGGCAAAATTGAGAGGACCATCTGGGAATCCAGTATATCTTTTAGTTTCTGTTCCTCATTCAAATGATATTGCATCTATTTTTGAACTTGATGCTACTACTCTTACTAGAGGAGATGATTTGGTTCCTCAGTATGTAAAAATTTTTGTTTAAGATTAATGATATATTTGTGAATAATATTTAAATTTCTAATTACTATTTGAAGTAAATGGCCTTTTTTGGTTATGTTTGTTTATATAGATGCTGAATATCTAAATAATAAGTAAACAATTATTTTATTTAAATAAATAATGTAACTCTTTAATAAATACAGAGAGTAAGTTAATACATTAATTATAATTATGAGAAATGTTGTCAATTCTTCCTAAACATTAGTTTTTATAAAATGTTTAAGTATAAATCTCTATGAAGTGGAATTTAAATATATGATATGATACACATAACACAATATTCTAATGAGTAATTATTTATTGTCTTTATTTATTTAATTTCTTAATTGGTTATTTATTATGTCAGGCTGCAATTTTTAATCATATTTTGAATTTATTTATTTTAAAATATATGCTCTCCACCTCAAATTAATAATTGCTTGCCCCTGTACATCATACTTTTCCTTTAACAATAGAGTTGTGCCAGTCATCTATTAACTCCTTTCAGGGGAAAAGTTTTGAATTGAAATAACATGAGTTCCAGTTCGTATCAGAAATTCATGTATAGTTAATTGTAGCCTCCAGCCCCTAAGGTTTCTGTATCTGGTCTTGTCTTTCATCTATCTAACTTCGTTCTTGAGATTAAGGACTAACAGACAGATGGACTAACAGATAGACAACAGTAGGAATTTATTGGTCTACAATTTTTTCAAATTGCAGCTCATTAAACCCTTCTATCAAAAAATATTAAGTATATGTATCCTTAATGCAAAGCATACTATAAAGGGAAAAATTTATTATGGAATATTCCATTGTTAAGTTTATATTTAATGTGTGTGTGTACTGCATATATTATTTCTTCATTAATCAAATTAAGTAATTTTATTTGATATTTTGAAATATAGAGATATAAAATAAAATAATAAAGATAAAATTAAATGAAACTTGCAAAAATTTACATGTGCTATATACAAAGAGTGTTCGGTGGAAACCAGCAATACAGTATTTTTCTTCAGAGTATGTATTGCAGAAACTGAAATGATCACATCATCATAACATAGTCCCCTTCCAGTTCAATGCACTTGCATCAGTGCTGGACAAGTTTATAGATACCACAGGAAAATAATTCTTTTGGATTGGTGCACAGCCACTCATGCACAGCTGACTTCACCTTGTCATCATCCTAGAACTTCTTTATACTTAGAGCATTGTTCAGTGGATCAAAGATGCGGAAATCTGATAGCAGGATATTCAGTGGAGGGTTAAGAATGCATTCAAACTGCATCTATCAATAGTTGACACTGTAACTCTAGCAGTACGTGACTTCACAATATTGTGTTGGAGACACACTCCTGCTGCCAACAACTTGTACTGTTTCTGGAAAATTGCTGGCTTCAGATGATCTTTTAAAGGTTTGAGCAGGTGGCATTGGTACAGTGCTTCCTCTGGGCATGTGCTCTAAAATCAGTCTCTTGTGATCCTAGAAAAAATCAACATGAATACAAATGTAAACATTCATAAGCCTCTTATTAAATTTAATAATTAAAATTAAAGTAATATTTATTAATTAATGTTGGCTCTATAAGTAATCAGTATGGTTAAATCTAAATTAATAGTTCTGGAAGTGATGATTAGATGGATGTCCAGGTAATGTAACTGGCAATGCATTCACATTGTAAGTGACAATTGCAGGTTTGAGTCCCTCTCCAGGCCAATTCTTTTCTTCCAGAACTTTCTAAATTAATTAATAAATATTAATTTAACTATAATTATTAAATTTAATAAGAGATGACACCTAATGCCTACCTCTAGGCCAAATTAGAATTTAATTATTAATAGTAGCAGTAATATAGTCCAATTTAATCTGGCAATTGTTTGGCTCTAAAGTCTATATGCTTTTACCCTCTAGATTACTGCACTTGGAACTTCAAGTTTGGAGATGAAGTATGGCACCACTTTGTATTTTATTTCTTTTATTCTGGTTCATGTGTGTGTCCCAACTCTCATCTCCAGTGATGATATGCTGCAAGAATGTTTTGCCATCAGTCTCATTCTGGCTCAGAAGCTCCTGGCAAATATTGACATGTCTTTTTTTCATCTCAGCTTAAGTTGCTTGGGAAACCATCTTGCACACATTTTTGTGAACTCTAGTGTTGGATTGCTTGCCACATCATCCATGACAAGCTAATGTTTAATAGGAATGCCACTTCCTTGACTGTAATATGGAGGCTTTCTCATATCACTTTCTCCACTGCTGCAGTAGTGTCTTATGTGACCATGGTGAATGTTAACCTTGGGTGTGAAGAATCCTTCACACATATGACCTTTCTTGAACTTAATATATTTGTGTACAACTCATCATTTGTCACTATACTGATTCTTTATCTGAATGGATCTCAACTGGTTTCACCTCGTCACTAAATAAAAATCTCACAACACTTCACTGCACCTACTTGGTGTACTGTTACAGACACTATCACCTTATTGAACTTGTTAACCGGATTCCCATGTGTTCCATAGGTGTGCTAATTCCCTCTATTGTTAGCTTCAGGTTACTGCATAACATACCTGACACACAATGATATCTGTCATTTATGGATTTTCAATACAACTTTTCCAGTTTCCCATTGAACACTCCTCATAAGAAAAATTATTTTCATAAAAATATTTAACTGAAAATGCTTATAAAATATATAAAAATGCATAGATAATCTGTAAATATCATGAGTAGTGACACTTGTGTATATAATAAGATCTACCATAATTTCTCCAGATAATCACAGTGGTGTATAACACACTGGTGTATATGCTACAAAAAATTGCTAGAACAGAAATTAAACCTTTTTATAATCTGCATTCACCGCTGTGTAGTCTGTACTTTCAAAATGGCCAATGAAAACAAGGCATTGATAAATAGTTTAACAAATATCACTTTAAACAGTTCAAGTTTTTACCTCATTTTTTAAATTTTATTTTGATTCGCAATTCATTATAGTTGTAATTAAAAAATAAATGAAATAGAAAAAAATTGAATATTTGAGACTGAACTATCTAAACTGCATTGTGTTAAAAATAAAGTGATTGTTAAATAACAAAATTTTTTTATTATTTAATTTCATTTACATTTTATTTATTCAATAATCTTAGTTAAATGTATAATAATAATTTTTCTGTAGCTATATCTTGATTTTGGTCTGGCAAGCATTAGACATCTTATTAACTGAGTAAGATACAATCTATCAACACCATAATAATAAATATTAAAATAAACTTGAAAAAATTCAGCAGAAAAAATTTTAATGTTAATAACAGCCAATAACTTGGATTTGAGTCAATTGTTCAGTTTCTGTTTTCTACAGAGAACTAAAATAGGACAAATTCAACAATCTACTTCTTTCAGAGAACTAATTTATTTGAAGCTTCTAAACAGAAGCTTCAAATAAATTAGTTCTCTGAAAGTTAATTACGTAAAGAGAGAGGAATCACTAGAAACTTATCAGCTTTCAAAATACAAGTTTAGATCTAAGTACACAATAACTTCACAAGTTTTCTGAGAACTAAACATGAAATTTTTAAGTATTTAAAATTTTAATAGTAAACAAATGTTTTTATATATTATATTATTGTGTTTTATAAAAAGTTTTTATATCACACATAATTTTATATTTTTAGCATATTTTGATTTTCATTAAAATTTTAAATATTTAAAAGAATTTTCATAAATTTTTTTTATTATTCTAGATCATCATATGTTAGATTACGTCATCTATGTACAAATACTTGGGTTCACAGTACCACAATTCCAATAGATAAAGAAGAAGAAAAACCTGTTATGTCAAAGGTTAAATAATTTTAATTTATAATTAAAACAATTTTAGTAATTTTACTATATTTTAAAAAATTATACATAGTTAAGATAAAATATATTTTCTAAATATCTACAATAGAATATTACAATAGAGGGTAAAGTTTATAATTTTTGGTTAAAAAAAAAAGAAAAACAAATTTGTAATATTTATTCGTTTTGTCCTTGAATTTTTAAAAATATATTCTTGTTGTTTATTCACTGTTTTTCCAAATTATTTTTTAATTAATAACTTATTGGTCAGTGATACACTGCTGTAATAGTTATCCATAAACAAATGATTTTTATTCAGTTATAATCCATAAAATATAAAGCATAGAATTAACTTTTTTTAAATATTGGATTAAAATTTTAATTTTTTATATCATTTCTGGTACCTGAGCCAGTAATTCTGAACTGGTGTGCCACAGCACTCCAGTATGCTATGAAGTCATTCCAAATGTGCCTTGGGATGAATTAAAAAATTAAAACAGCAAATTTTAGAATTTACAGAAATATAAAAACATGTAATTCTATGCATTATCAGTTGTATTATAAAAGTTTATGCAAGTCAAGTATTGTAGAGAAATAGTGGCAAACCTAGCTATGTGCAAGTGATTTAATGCTATATTACTCAGTAACTCATACTGAAACTTATGATCTTCTTGTGATCTTACTGATTATATGGTATATTTATGTTCAGGTATGAAGAGTAAATCTAGTTGTTTAAATAAAAAAACTATCATTTGAGCTATTACTACCACAACAAAGGTCAATGGACAACAGAAACACAAGACTGGAGAATCAACTGTTGGCACAACTATATGCATTACATGAAGAAGGTTGCTAATGGTTTGACTTCAGCTGGAGTTAACTCTGTGATGGACTGGTCAATTTCAATCAACCTGTTGGTTAGTTCTGCATATTTAATAATAAAGTGCCACCATGTCAATAGATCAAGAACCACTATACTATGCTGATACGTTATATATTAAAGCAATAGCCATAAAAGATTTTTTTTTAAATTTATCCAGATTTCATAATTTATTGTGAATAAAGCTTGGATGAGATTGATGGGTCATTTTCTATTGCTCATCCATAATAGTTGATCCTGTTGCAGGTCAGACCTATCTGTGATGAATAAAGTTGTAGTTAACCATAGCTTCATTATGCTAGTGTTACATGTTAATTGATCACTCTATTTCAGTGGTCTTCAACTTTCCACAGCCTTTGGAAACCTTCTAGTTTATAATATTCTTCAAGGAACCCTACATTTAGATAACAATTTAAGACAGTGTTTTTAAATTTTGATTATTTACTCAAGTTCCACCTAAACATTCTTTTACATATCACAAAAAACTGTGGGGGTAGACTATCCCCGGAAAAAATGTAGTTGCAGACCTTTCTTTGAGAAACACTGAATAATGGTTTTAGGAAGGAATGATGGTTTGGAGTGGATCTTCAGGTGTGGGGTAAGGGATGACAAACTAAGGGCATTGTCACATTTTGCTGGTGATTGAATGTTTATTTAGTTTACTTTAGGGGAAAATTGTCAACCATGACTGTGCCCAGCTATTGGCAGAACAATCTCTTGAGGTTTTGTTGAACCGCTGAGAAAGGCACATATGACGTGAAGGAAACCTTAAAAACTTTTGCAGAACCCAGGTTGAAGAACCCTGCTCTATTTAATTTTTACTTTTATAAACATTTTTTTTCCTTTTATAAGTGTCTACATGGTTTTTAGTTAAAGGCTAAAAGTGGCTAATTTTGATAAAAATGTTATTTTTTCAAATAAATTTTGTATGGGTATATTTTGAAGCTGAAATTGAATTAAAAGAATAAACTATATTTTTTAATGTGATGAGAAAGAAATTATAAATTCTATTTTATATGTACAAAATTAAATTTTATTTAAAATTTAATTTTTAGGAAATTTTAAATTTATTCATTTAATATAAAATAAATTTGTAGCATATAGCAAATAAAAAATTATAAATAAAGGAATATTTTTACAATAATGATAATTTTGTGGATTGTATTATAATATTGTATTCTTTTAATAATAATTCTTAGGTTGGATGTGCACCTATTAAAGAAGATAAAGAAGCATTTGCAATTAACCCTGTCCCTGCAAGTGAAGTTCGTGATTTGGATTTTGCAAATGATGCTTGTAAAGTACTAGTAACTATTGCTGGAAAATTAGAAAAAGGTTCAATTACACAAAATGAAAGAAGGTAATTTCAATGTGAAATTATAGTATAAAAATATATGATGCATATTAGTTTATAATTATTTTTTTATATATTTTTTTTCATTATATTTCATTTCAAAATATATTTTTAAGTTGGTAGATATTTTGAAACTTAGGGTGTTTCATTATATTTTTTCAAATTAATTATTCTAAAAATCAGTTTCAAGAACCTTACTTTATTTGATAATCCCAGAAAACTGTAAGAATCAATTTTCTAGTTGATAGTTGACCTTTGAACTTTTTTCATGTCAGTGATTGGGGATGTTTTCATTGCATACTCTGCCATTTACTCTCAGGCTCATAATGATGACTATATGTCTTGTCACCAGTGATGATTCTTTGCAAGAAAATTTCTCCTTCTTTAGAGTATCAGTCCAAATGTCGTTTGCAGATGTCCAAATGTTTCTGTTTGTGCTCATCCATGAGTTCTTTTGATACTCATCTTGCACACACTTTTTGAAACCCAACTTGGTCATGGATTATTGTATAGGCAGAGCCATGGCTGATGTGCAAATGGTTTGTCACATCATCAACTGTCAATCATCTATCAGCCAGAGTCAGTTCATGTGCACACTCAGTGGTGTTATCATTCATGGCTGTGGATGGATGTCTGGGATTTCTCCATGGCTAATGCTCATACAGCCTCCCTTGAATTTCTGTATCCATTCAAACACACTTCTTTGTGACAGCACTTTTGCCTTACTGTGCACAAAGTTATCGATAAATATCGGCACCAGACACACCCTCAGACCATAAAAGCAAATCACTGCACACTGCTTGTCTTTGGTGCAAATAACAAGTGGAGCCAACATTGTTTCCTGCACTGCAGTCACAAAGGAACTGACATTACAAGTGCAAACCTGCACAGTGGTGAAGGGAAAGACAGTGTTCTTGTTCAAAAAGCATTAAAACTGCCAGTGCTGCAACCAGATGTTTTCATATAACTTGAGTGCAGATAATTTTTGACTTACCCTTGTATTAGCAATAAAAATTATAATTCATGTGGGAAATTAAAAGAAAATTTACAAGACAGCCTATTTACAAGATTATATTTTTTAAAAAAAAAGAATTTTATTTAATGAGAAAACCTTTTTGATTTATGATAATGCTTTACTCTAACAATCATATGATTCATGAGAAGAGGAATTTAGTTATATGAACTAAATGTAGAATCAGATTCCAAAAATATCTTATAATAAATAAAACTGAATTACAAATCTGATTTGGATGTAGTTTTAAATCAGTAGAAACCATTTATTAAATAAATGAATATTAGTAAGAGATTATTTTATATCAACTGCATATCAACTATATAACTGCATTTATAGCTGTTTTCTACATACTTTCTTTCTATCAGCTAGTTTTTTATACCTAAAAATTAATTTCCTTGAACATAAATTAATTTTTAGGTATAAAAAACTAGCTGATAGAAAGAAAGTATGTAGAAAACAGCTATAAATGCAGTTATGATAGTTGATATACAGTTAAACCTGCATTTACTGTTTACTCCATAAATCTTAACATGTTTAAAAGTAATTCTATAATTATTAACATATAATTTTGATTTTTTTTCAATCTAACATCTTCAAAATGAGTTTTGGCTCTTTACAATTGAATTGCATTTCTTCATTAATTAATTCATCTTAAATTCTTTTGGATATTAATATTGAAATTAATGTAACATATTTATGAATATTAATTAGTTAAAATTAAATTTTCTAATTATGTTAATATAATTTTTAATTTATTATATATGTAATTAAGCACATTTTATTTATACTCCTTATACACAAGTAATATGACTTTTAAAACATTATGTAGATAATGTTTTAAAGAAATACAATGAAATTTCTTGAATTTTATTCTTTGATATGTTTATTGTTTTCTGATTTTAAAGAGTGTTGTGTTTCACAACTTCTTTAAAATTATATCATATTTTGTATAAATAAAGTGAAGAAATGTAAAATTGTTTTTTATTTGAGTTTTTTTATTCTGTAAACATTTTAAATAATTTTTATTTTTGAAATTAAAATTTGCATTGTTTCGTTTTGTACAATTTTTTTATTTCTAAAATTGTCAATTTAGTTTTATAATCATAAACTTATGACTTTTTTTAACAAATATATAGTTCTCTTTGTAAGAAAATTTTGTCATTTGTCCAATGACAAGATAATTTGGTTTTAATATTATTGAGTTTTAATTTAATGCCATTTGGAATATTTTAGATCCTATTTTAAAAAGTAATATCATTATTATATTATGAAACATGATAACACTTGATTTTTAAGGCATTATTATATAATTAATATACAGTAAACCTTTACTAATTCAGTCTTTGTATAACTTGACAAATTTTTTCAAAAAGTTTACAGTAATTTTCTTGATAGTAGAAAAATTATAATTAAGTGGTGTTTTTAATATTTGGAAGTATTTGTGATATCATACATTATATTATTGTAGTCGGTAAGTTATTGATGACTGTACATTGCTGTACACTGTAATGTCATAAATTTTTTTCAGCTCATTTCCTGTAATAATAAATTCAAAAGTATAATTTAGTAAAGCTCAATAAACTTCAATATAAAGCCGATTTATAATTAATTACTGTACTGTATGTCCACCTTCTTGTTACCATGTCATCAGAGAAAACACGTCATTGACTTGAACTTTTGTAAACTTGATAACTTTCATTCTGTATTAGTCTGAGTTCATTTGAATTTACTGTATTAGAAACTATTTTATTGTAAATGTATTATTGAAATTAAAAATATAAATATATTTTTTTGTAAGTTTTTTTTTTTTTTACTTAATAGATTTGTGACACAATTAGCGCATGAACTCATTTATTTTATTGCTAATAAAGAAAATGAGCCAAAGAAACCAGAACCTTTAGATTTAATAGTTTCTCATCCAAATCGTGAAAGACAAAAATTGCTTCGTGAACAAAATATTTTGAAGCAGGTAATTTCTTGCTACTCTTTCAAAAAATTATTAATTGTTTATTACAACTTTCTTTACTTAATTCAAATTTTAAATTTTTATTTTATTTTATCTTAGCTATTTAAAATTCTTCAAGCACCATTTACAGATTGTGGAGATGGTGCTATGTTGAGAATGGAAGAATTAAATGACCCAAGACATGCAGCGTTCAAATATATATTTCGTCTTTGTTATAGAATATTGAGGCTCTCACAACAAGATTACAGGAAGAATCAGGTTAATTATTATTATTTAAATTAATGTTTTTGTTTTAAAATTTGGTAAAATAGTACTGAAACTGCCAAATTTGTTAGCTATTTTTGCAAACAATTAAAAATTAATTATGAATGAATTTGGCCATATAGCTATATGATTCACAATTTTTGTGACAATTTTAATAATTAAATGTTGATTATTTTTATTTAATTTCATTTTATTAAATAAATTTGATTCAAAAGTTTTCATAAAACTTATATTATAGATGAATGTGTTATTAATCACATCATTTAAGCACTGTATTAAACTTGTTTCTAGACGTATAAGTAACTAATTACATCTAGTAAGCTATTGTATCGTACAAAGTATTTTACATTTTATCATGTTATCATATGGATGAAAAGTAATGCATTAAATATGTATGTATGTATGTATGTGTATACAACAACTCTGTAGTTTATATTTTATGAATTTAATTATTGATTAATTATCAGTTATATTCTTTAATTGTTCCTTGAATTATAATGAAAAAATAAAAGTATTTCATTGTTAAATTATCAGAATTAAATCTCTGTAGTGTTATAAGAAAAATAGTATTTATTGCTCTTACGAGATAGCAAAAATTAATTTTGAATCAAGAAACATTTCTTTACATAGACTCCAGCAATCAGAAAGAACCAATTACTTTTAGTATAAATTTATATGGATAATGATAAAAGTGTTAACATTAAGAAGTATTTATCATTACATGTAATTGTTTTACAAATAGTAGTTTTCAACAATTATTCAAATTACCATTGACATAAATATAGATGTTTTATGACATCTCTGTTTCTTTTAGTTTTTTTTTACAGGTTAATTATATAATATTGTTTTTTATTTATTTCTTTATCTGAATTTTTTTACTTTCATCACTGTAATATCAAAATAATTATCATAATATAATTGTTACATGTTTTCATTGCTATGTTTTAAAACAAAATAATAGTTTGAATCTTATTTTAATATTATTATTTTAAAATAATTGGCTGAACAATTTTTGTATTGTCAGTTAAAATTCAGTATTGTTAATAATTGTGTAGCAATATAATATAAAAATTTCATAGAGTAAAAAGCTATGTATAGATATAAACATCTGAAAGCCCAATAGTTATATTTCAGCTCAAATGATTTCCATATTAGATAGGCAACCCTTTAAAGATCTAAATTAATTAATAAATATTTAATTATAACTATTAAGTTTAGTAAGAGGTGGTGCTTAACATCTACTTCTAAGCTAAATTACTTAGCATTTAATTATTAATAGTAACAGTAGTATAGCCCAATCTAATCTGGAAATTGTTTGGCTCTGTACATCTTTAGATGTGTACCAGTACATATATCTTTACTATAAATTTGAAAATAATTATCATAATAAAATTAATTTAATTTTTTAAATTAGGTTTATTCACATTACAATCTAATTTCTGGAAAAGATTATTATAAAGTAAAATATAGAAACCATGAAAAATTATTTACAGTAATAAAAGTCTTTAAAATATTTTTTGATATAGGAATACATAGCAAAATGGTTTGGATTTATGCAAAAACAAATTGGTTATGATGTTCTTGCTGAAGATACTATAACTGCACTGTTACATAGTAACAGAAAATTATTGGAACAACATATTACTGCAGCCGAAATTGAAACATTTGTTAGTTTAGTAAGAAAAAATAGAGAAAGCAGGTTAGTTCTTATTTTTAATTAAATAATTTAAAAATAATTGAAATGATTTGTAAAAATTTGATAATATGACATATTTTTAAAAATTCCAGAACAAATATTAATGTAAGAAACTAAGCATGCTATTGTATTCTTTGAATAAATATACAGATTATAGTATTTTATTATAAAACAAATCAGCATTCAGTTTGCATACTTTAATTGTTACAAATTTCTATATTAAATATATATTTACTCTGTTATTGAATTTCTGATTCAACATTGTTAGTCTGTTTAGTACATTATAAAGATTTTTGGATACTGCATTTTTCTTTTGTGGTGATAGTTAAGTAGTTGTCTGTATTTCAAACATTTACAAGAAAAACTATGGAATCTACATATTGTATTGAATTGAATTTGCTTTATTTACTTTGTTAAAAATTTTTAATTCTCATCTTTAAAACACCTCATCTTGTATGAAATACAAATGTATTAAAATATTTAAACTCAAACATGGAAAGAAAAAATGTTTGAGTGATTTTTACCTCCTAGAAAATTGTTGATAAACTATGTTATCTTAAGACTTGTCTATGTATTTTAGTTTGAATAATTTTTGACATACTTTTAATAATGAAAAAAGCTAGAATTATTTTGAAACAATTTTTGGGTTATTTTAAATTAGATATTTATTGATAACTTATAATCTTTTACTTTAGATGAATTATTCTGTAACAATTTGAACGTAATTCATATTGTGAGAATTCAAGTGATAAAGAATAATTTACTACTTTATTTTAGAACTTTGAAAACATTAATCAGAATATGTAATCTTTATGACATCTAATTTGTAATGCTGAACATACTTAGATTTGAAAACATTCTCAAAATGATAATGATGATGATGATTTCAAATTTGTACATATTAAATGATCAGGAAAATTATTTAATTTTATAATCGGAACTCTGAAATTGATTTGTAAAATTAGACTCAATTTTTCAGATTCAAATAAAACTTTTCTTTGCTATTAATATATATATATATATTTTAAATTATGGAAAAATAAATCTATTGAATCAGATTTATAAATTGTTAATATGAAGAAATTTTATTTGTAAATTATGTATTGTAAAGCATTATTTTTTGTTCTCTCATATTACATACATTGATATCTTATTAAGATATATATATATATATATAAAAAAAAAAATCATTATTTGAAAAATATTTTTATTTAAATTAATATTTTTAATATTAATTTAATATTGTTTTTATTTTTGTGTATTTATATAGAATTTTTTAGAGGATTTATAAAATTTTAAAAAAATCATTTAATTATTTGTTTTCACTGTTGATATATTTTCTAAAAGACTAAATTGTATGAGGGCTGTTTCTTTTTCAACCTCCATAAAACAAAGAAAAGTGTAAATAACAATATCAATTTATTACCAAAAGTTAGGTACAAACATGGTTACTTTTTGACATAATCACCGTGAAGATTGAGACATTTGCCTATCTGTGGACAAGCTTTGAAATCCTCTCTTCATAGAATGTTGCTGCCAGTGACTTAAGATGGCCTTAACGACATTGTTTCGAAGATTGTCATAAATCTCAAACCACATTTTCAGTTCAGGAAAGAGGTAGAAATCTTCACACATTAAAAAGTTTCAAGCTGGGGGGAAGTCTGAAAAGTGAAAGTTTTCACCACCTTTAAATACCCAGCGTATAGCCCCAATTTAGCACCGAGAGACTTCCACCTCTTTCCTGAACAGAAAAAGTGGCTAGGAGGGCAGAGGTTCGTGACTAATGATGATCTTCAAATCAACGTTAAAGCCCAACTCAAGTCACTGGCGGCAACATTCTACAAAGAGGGGAGTTCAAAGCTTGTCCACAGATAGACAAATGCCTTGATCTTCATGGTGATTATGTTGAAAAGTTGGTCGAAAAGTCAAAAAGTTGGGTACATGTACCCAACTTTTGGTAATAAATTGATTTTATTATTTACACTGGTCTTTGTTTTATGGAGCATCAGAGGTTGAAAAAGAAATGCCTATGTATTTTAGTTTCTTGAATTTAAATATGTTGAAAAAAAATCATTTCAGTTGCTTTTAAATTTAGATGTTCAATTATTTTAATAACTCTGAATCATATTTTAATGTTGAAAAGCAACATGAATTCTAAAAAAAGGTAAAAATCAGATTTATGCAAAACAATATCTTAAAAATAACAGCATTTTCATGATATTATTTTGTAAAGCTACAACAAATTTCTTAAAGTTTATAAAGTTTTAAATTTTAATTTCTGATTTTTCTAGATTATCTAGAATTTAGTATTTGATAGATGCAAATTGGATCCCCTTTTTTGAAACAATAGCATGCAGATTTTATTAAATTTATTTTTATAATCGATAAATAAACTATTGCTTTTTATAGTGATGTCATAATGAATTAATCTGATTTATTTCATTTATTTAATTGTATAAACACTAATCTGTGTGAAATAAAAGATAAAATAATGGCGTCCTGTAATTAGTAATAAAATCTAATATAATGTAAATAAATATTGTGTGCTGACATTCCTAGAATTGTATGTAGTTTTCCTAGAGTTAAATAAAAGAAATTTATTAGAATTCATTTATTGGGATAAATAAATTATACTTACTATAAAAAATAATAGTTCATTTATTAATTATAAAAATAAATTTAATAAAAGCTGAAAATTCAGAATAAATGATTATTTTCTTTCATTTTTAATTAATGAGATAAAAATAATAACAGAGATGATTTTAAGAAGTTTTATTATTTAAAAATTAATTTATCTCTCTAATATTCATATGTTAAATGTTAGATGGAATAATATTAAAAGAAAATTTTTGATATAGTACAGTGTAAATTATGTTATGAATATTAATATAATATAATACTAATATTCATAATCCAGTTTATACATGTAAATATTTTTCAAAATGTTAAATGATGATTATTTTTTTCAGATTTTTAGACTACTTATCTGATTTGTGTATTTCAAATAAAGTAGCAATACCTATTACACAAGAATTAATTTGTAAGGCTGTACTTAGTCCAAAAAATTCAGATATATTAATAGGAACAAGGTAAGTAATGTAATTTTTTATTATATAATTATATACAGGGTGGGCCAATGAAAACGAAACGGCAGAGTGTTCGTGTTCGTCCAAGCAAATCGCTCGAACAGGTCGATTTTATTCTCAAGGGGACATCTTTTGCAATAAAGTTTTTGCGATTCTGAATACAACAGACAACAAAAAATTTTAAAAACTCATTTATTTTGTGTTAACTAAACAAACATTTTTTTCGAAATAAATGTTTGTTTAGTTAATATTCAGATTCGCAAAAACTTTATTGCATAAGATGTCCCCTCGAGAATAAAATCGACCTGTCTGAGCGAACTTCACTCGTGACTACCGGTACATATAAAGTCTAATCCAGCAACTTCAACTTTAAATTTCCGGTACAAACAACGTCGTTTGTACCAGAAATTTAAAGGTTGAAGTTGCTGGATTAGACTGTCTGAGCGATTTGCTTGACGAACACGAACACTCTGTCATTTTGTTTTGTTGACCCACCCTGTATATATATATATATATATATATATATTATAATATATATATATATATGTTGTTTTCTTTTTTTGAAAATTTTAAAAACCTACAGTAAAATTCCAATTATCCAAATGAATTGGGATCTAGAGTCATCTGGATATGGAATATCTGGAGAATTGGAGTTTTTCTTAAGTCAATTTTTAATCCAAACATTCCATTATGTACAATACAAGTACATATTTATGTGCAAATAAAATATTGAATGTGGAAATGTACCTGCAGATAAATATAGTATATTTTCTACATTTAGAAAAAATTAATTTTCATCATGCTTATACAATACATATATATATACTTATTTTAACAAAGTTGGAGAGCAGTCCAGATAATCAGCATTGGATAATTGGAGTTTTACTGTATTTATTAAAATTATATCTATATACTTCTTTTAATGATTTTTTCTTCACTAGCCATTAAGAATGAGAGAATTCCAATTAATAAAATTCCTTATTAATCATGTAAACATCAAATACATCATTTTACAAACAGCACAATCTATTAGTTCCTAATTGATCTAAATCACTCATATATAATATACAAAAATTAGAAATTTTTTGCAAATAATTTTCAGATGTAATGATTTTTACGTTGTAAACTAACATGAAAATTTATGTAATTTTACTAAAGTTTTTCTGTATGAAATCTTTAACATATTGTAATACTAAATACTAAAAAGTATTACATTAAATTTTCATGTTAGTTTACAACATAAAAATCATTACATCTGACAAAATTATTTGCAAAAAATTTTTAGTTTTTGTCCTTGTGTCATTATAATTGAAACTTTATATTGAATTTTTAAAAACTAAATTATTTAAAAAGTGGAGAAAGATACATTAATCAAATATTAATTAATTTTCCAAATGTTAAATATGATAAATTAAATACTTAAATGACAGTTTTATACATATAATCTACAGTTAAATTTTCATATAGCACCCTTTTATATAGTGCCATCTTCATTCAATGAATACTTGTGAATAGATTTTCCATATAATTATTAAATAGAGAACCACTGGTATCTGTGAGTTACTAAATATATAGTTTGCATTGCAGATGACATTACTAAATTATATCACTCTCAAACACAAAGCTTGTATATAGCTTTCATTACTACATATATATATATGATATCTTATTGATTGAGATCGTACATTTTAGTGTCCACCAAATTGAAGTGAACAAATACAGTATTAGTGCTAAATCAAAGTTTAACTGTATTTCTAAATCTGTATGTTTAAATTCAAAATTTGAATTATATTAATAATTTTTATCGTTTTATTTTTTTTCAACAGCAAAATAAAAGCTTTGTGCTTTAATATTTTTCATGTATATGCTAAAAATAGTTAATTACTGTTACTTTGGTTTAGTTCAGCTTACTAAATATCTATATAGTTTCCAAACATTGACTATGCTTTAAAGCTTAGCACTTCAGATACTTTACAATACATTTCTAATATGGTGCTTTTCAGTTATATTTGTTTTTATTATTTTCAGTGCATGCCTTGTCCTTGAGGATTTTGGGGATTTTATTTATTTATTACTTTTTCTTTTGCATTAATTGTTTAGACCTAGTGCTTGTACTTAATAAATAATAGTATAAATATGTTGAAAGCCTTATATATGCATTAGCAAGTGAGAAGAGGAGTTGTTTCTCTCTTTAAAGTGATATTTGCTTTATGGCAGAGGCCTGGAACTTAACTTACCATATTAGTGATATATGCCCGTATTATTATTCTAATTGATGTAATTTTAAACATTTGAATTTAAGTTTTAATGGCAGTAAAGATGCCTGAATGTATGATGTGTGTACAAATGTGCAAAATATTTTTTTTTTAAATAACTAATAAATTAGAATAAATACTAATTTTAAAAGTTTTCATGGTAATACAAGATTGTCTGAATTTAATATTAAAAGATCTTAAATATTATTTATAAATACTCTGTATGATTATAATAGAATAATTAATTAGAATTTAATTGAAATTAAATTAATATAAATTTTACTTAGTAAAAAATACTGTGTATTTACAATTCATAATTAAAAATATGTTAATAATTTTTTTTTTATTTTAATTAATCAATTTTTAATAAATATTGTAAAACCATTTCTTGTAACCAGAATGGTTCGTACTCAATTAGAAGAAGAAGTAGAAATAGAAGGAACAGGAGGACAAATAGAACCTATGATTACTATTGAAGAAGAGGAAGATGTTTTTTTATTTTGGGATAATGGAATGAAAGGTAAAAGTATTAGAGAACTTGCTGCTGGTAGTCTTGAAGATAATAAAGAAGATAAAAACATTTTGGAATATTATAGGTATATAAAACATTTCAGCAATTTTTAAATGTAACTTTTAGAACAAAAAAATAATTTTTGATCTTTTATTTTAAAGGCATCAATTGGATCTTTTCTCTGGAATGTGTTTGGATAGACAATATCTTGCTATAAATAATCTCTCTCCTCATCTTGATATTGATCTTATACAAAAGTAAGTTTATGCATTTAGTTACTTCTAATTTGAATTTCAGATATTATTCATTTAAACCAGCGTTTCTCAAAGTGGGCGGTGAGTAAATCTAGGGGGGCGCTGGAGGCAGGGTACTGAACGATGATCAAAGGTAAAAGTTCCCTTTCCTCTGTCAAACTGATAAGAGGGAACATTGCATTTAATGGTTTCCAGATGTCGAGAACAATGTACAGTAAGGGCACAAAGTATGAGATTCATAGAAAAGTTTTCCTAAGAATATTTCCAATCCTTTCTCACACGGGGGGCGTTGGGTATAACTTTATGGAACAAAGGGGGTGGTAGATCGAAAAAGTTTGAGAATCACTGATTTAAACTCTGAATTGGATTTTTATATTAATTTTAATTGTGTAAAATATAGACAGGATTTTATCCTAACAGAAAACTGTGTGACATTTTTGTCAAAAATGTTCAAAATAATTAATAAATATACTATATTTTTAAGTACTATATGCATTTTTTCTCTTAACACTGTTATAAAAAATCCATTTTGCGTCATTTATGAAGTATTTAATATTGCTCTTAAAATATCAATTAATATTTATAGTATTAATGTAAATTTTATTTTAAATCTCTTAAACTTATAACATTCCTCAGCTGTACTTTATATAAATAAAGCTGAAAAATGTTACATGACACTTTTGACAATAATTTTCAGAATACGTTCACTTACTAATAGAAAGTGTTGAAATTTGTTATTTTAATTGAAAATATCTATAGTTGAAGAACACTAGAACAATTAATGTAACAAGTTACTAGAATTATATAAAAATCAATAACTTTATCTGTGATTTTATGCTTTTTATATTTTTTTTCTAATTGATTAATACCTAAATATTATAAATAATGCTACTGTCAATTTAATTGATAGTAAAATGAATTTCCAATAATTTAACATTTTATTTAATTTCATTAAACAATAAATGTCAAAGATTAAGTGAATTGACAATAAAAAAAGAAAAGGGAATGAATAGATTAGATTGTGAAGTTTAAATGATATCTGAATTCAGCTAATAAATTTATATATAATTAGATAGGTTTTTCTAGAACTGTTAATTAATTGCATTAACATTAAATTTTTATTAAATGAATGGTTAATGTTTGTATGGAAAAAATTGGTTTAGAATGATGCAGTTTGAACATTCATTAAACTACAAAGGTCTGATAATGGAATGACAAGTATTTCAAAAATGTTAACCATTTATTTAATAAAAATTCAACTGAAATATAATTTGAAATTTCCTGTTTCTCAAAGAATGTGTGATTGTCTCAAATTGATTCTTGTGTCTTTTTCATGTGTGGATTTGGCATTAAAATGTACATTTATACTTAAAATTTATTAGTCTCCTTTATTCATTCTTAATTCTTTATGGGCTTTCAGATAGTGTCAGATAGATTTCATTTTAAACATTAATACTTCATGTTATTGTCTTGGCTGTATATTTTTGTTTTGACTGAATTTAATGACAACAAAATTGAAATCTGTTGTTTTAACTCAATGGTTTCCAAAGTAGGTGGTAAGTAAATCTAGGGAGTGAAAAGAAGTATGTGGGCAGTAGGAAGCACTAGAGGTGGGTACTGAATGGTGACCATAGGCAAGGATTGGGGTCATCGGTGACAATCTTTTCCTTTCCTCCATTAAAATGGGTAAGAAGAAATATTGTGTTTAAAGGTATCCAGATATGGAGAACAAGATATGATAAGGACACAGTGTGAGGTTCATACAAAGGCTTTTCTAAGAATATTTCCAAGCTTTTCTCACACAAAGGAAAATGGGTTAGAGGCATTTGGTATAAGTTTATGGAACCAAGGAGATGGTGGCTCGAAAATGTTTGGGAATCACTGTTTTAACTTATGAAACTACATTTTCAAATAAAGATAAATTTTTCTGCCAATAGAGTTAAATAGAGTTGTAAATATTTTTTAAAAAAGTTTTAATATGAAATAGTTAATAAGTCTAAGAAGAGTGATTATTGTATAAAAGATTAACCTAATATTAATTGTAAATATTAAGTAAAGTGTTATGTAAAAATCAAATTAAAATACTAATTAATTAATTTAAATAAATTTAATAATAATTTCATTTTTCAATCACAAGATGTATGGCTGACGAAACCTTACCATTTGATCTGCGTGCTGCATTCTGCCGCTTAATGTTACATATGCATGTAGATAGAGATCCACAAGAACAAATAACACCAGTGAAGTATGCTCGACTGTGGTCGGATATTCCAAGTAAATTATCCATTCAAGAGTGAGTAATTTCTTAAATTATCATATTTAAAATTAAATATCAAACTTTTTTGATAATAACAAGAAACTCTGATATTAATATATTTAAAGATATATTAATTAAAAAATTATTTTATGTCTACAATTAAATTATTCTATTAGATATCTATTCCAAAGATATTTATTATTTTAATTATAAATAATATAGATTCATTAATTAAGGCAGTATATTTTTGTTGTAGTATATTTTCAATAAATTTTGGTTGTTTTTATTTAACCTAATCTATGGATAATTTATTTTTTTATCATTATTATTTAATAAGCCTTATTGATTTAATTTTTTTTAAATTTCAAATATAGTCTGATTAAAATTAGTTAATCATTTAGGAAGGAAAGGTTATATGCTATCGAACATACATGATCTGGCAAAATTCTGCTATCAAACATCAAACATTGTTTTGGTCTGATAAAAAGTAGTTTAAATTTTTTTGAACATTTCCTGATTACTTTTAAGAAAAAAATCCAGCAACAAATTGTATAACTCTTTCAGCAAGAGTTAAAAACTGTGTCCATCTATTATGAGATTTTATTTTTAAAAGTTTTTATATTATGAATTATCATAAAATGGAAAATACTTGATTTTGAAACTAGAGATGAGTTTCATAAAAAATTGTAAATGCTAATAATGAGTAAAATCTTCATTAAGTTTGTTTCCACTGGAAATATGACACATGACTCTTCTCTATCTCCTCACCCTTGACCATTAATAATCACCAAAATTTAATAGCATCAATTCCCTAATACACAAACCTTCCTACAGAATTTCAGAAATTCTCAACAAAAGGCATAGAAGTTAAGCTTCAAAGTGGATCATTTTTTGACCGATACTATACTTTCCCTCTGTTATACATAACATCCAGGAAAGTAAAAATAAATTTTGAATATCTGACAGTGGTTTGTGTTTGTCTAGTACAGGGATGGCAAACCTTTTTGAGTCCACGTGCCATATTGTAAGCATACTTAGCTTTAAAGATGTTAATGCGTGCCAATGTCTTAGACTTTGAATAATGATATTTAAAGAAATTAAATGAATACGCTTTAATTCGAATAAATGTAAAAAATCTGATTGAAAAAAAAGATGATCAGGTGATAAACAGAAAGGATGATTGAAAAAGACAGAAATCATATGATACATTACATGCCAGATGATTTCTCTTACGTGCCACTTTGGGCACACGTGCCATAGGTTTGCCATCCCTGGTCTAGTAGATTGATCTTTCGGGTACAAAATTATGAACTACAGATTAAATTGCGCTGGAGTTATTTATTTTTGTAATTTTTGTTTTCTTTTGCTCTTTAATTTTTATTAATTTAAAATAAAAAATAACAATTTTTAAATATAACAACTATCATGTTATTAGAAAAACATAAGGATAGATTCATCACAACTACTTCTGTTTTAAGTTTTTTCCTCCTTGTGAGCAAAGATTAAAGAAGAAAAAGCTATGAAAAATTTTCAAAGATGGTCAAAAACTAAATGAGAAAGAGATTTATACTATTTATTATATCTGATATCTTTACAATAGGTTATTTATTTCTAAAGTTAATCTGGTAAAAGTTGATCAGCAATTATCAGATTTAACAATCAAATGTTGCTGCCTTAATTTCCTGAATAATTAATTTGATTGATCTAAAAGTTCTCCTTTTCAAATTGTTATTTAAAATTATTAAGATATTAATAAAATGTCGAAATATTCCAATGAAATAGAAAATAGATTCAACAATATTCCAGAAATAACCAATTTGAATTCTGATATAATATATAACCAAATAATTCAGATAATGAACGATTATATTCAAATTAAAAACGATAAAAGAACCATTCAGAACAAATTTAAAAAACCATGGTTTGACAAAGATTGCTACAAGATGAAAAAGATGAAGCAAACAAGTCTATAAACATTCCGTGAAAACTCAAATAATTTAAATTTCAATAACTACAGAAAGCTCAAGCAAACTTACAATAACCTAATTAAAGCAAAAAAGAAAAATTATCTTTCTAAACTTGAAACAACACTACTAAAAAACAGCAATGATAGCAAAACTTTCTGGGCACTAACACAAAAATTTCGATTTAAGTTCGACTTATGTGACAATAACTCAATGATAAGTTTTGAAGCCTGGAAAAAATTTTATCAACGTTTCCTGTTACCCAAACTATACCTAATTTAATGTCTAACTACAACTTCAACAACGAATGTCTTAATTCTAAATTTACAATCAAGGATCTTGATGATATAAATAAAACTCGCATTAATACATTACCAGGAAATGATCATATTCCAACTAAGTTCCTAAAAACATTGTCAAATCAAGCAAGAGTGAAACTGCTACAACTCTTCAATTCTATGTACAAAACAACTAATTACCCAGACTCCTGGAATTCAGTAATTTTATCAATGATACATAAAAAAAGTGATAAAATTTCTCCAACTAATTATAGACCAATAGCACTACTGTCAACATTAAGAAAATGTTTTACATTTTTATTAGCTACAAAATTCCAATACTGTACTAAAATAACTGACCTCGAAGCAAAATTTCAATACGCCTTCTTCAAAAATAAAGGAACAGAATCTGCTATTTTCCTACTATCATCCATAATACAACTTCATCTGAGAAAAAAGCAAAGAAAAATATATGTTGCATTCATTGATATCCAAAAAGCATTCGACTCTGTTTTTGTTCCGCTACTGGTATATAAACTAAAAATTAACGGAGCAGGTAATCAATTTGCAAACACTATATCTAAGCTATTCTCAACTTATAACGCAAAAATTAAACAGGGCAAAGCCGTCTCACCATCGCTAACATTAACACGTGGAATACTCCAAGGTGACCCTCTTTCGCCATACCTATTCAATTTTTATCTACTCGAAATTGATCACATATTTCAGAATTGCTCAGATGGAATAGAACTTGGTGACAGGACCTTTCATTATGTATTATTTGCTGATGACCTTGCAATCTTCGCTCCGACAAAAATATCACTACAAAGAAAAATTAATCAACTAAATTCTTACCTCAACTCAATCCAATTAACAATCAATCCTACCAAAACGAAAGTCGTTATATTCCGTAAGAATAGTAAACTCTCCAAAAAAGAAACAACGATATATCTAGACAAGCAACCTCTGCAAATGGTAAATGAAGTCAATTTCCTAGGTGTTATATTCGATTGGAATCATACTTTCAAAGCACATATTTTGTATTTGAACAATAAAGTAAAACTTGCTATAGATAATCTGCTAAACTTATATTCTAACTTAAAAACCTCCGATTTATCTATTCATATGAAACTGTATAACGCAATCATTAACCCAATCATATATTACGCATCCCCAATATGGGGTCTCGATTATATATATAAATTAGAAAAATTTCACATCTATTTTCTCCGCAAACTTTTTCATCTAGAAAGAACTGTCCCAGGCTACACAATTCGCCACGAAACTAACCATATCTGCTCTTATCCATTGTTCTTAAAACGTATCATTAAATTCTACTATCGTTTAAAATTCAAATCTGACAGTAATATTACCTTTTTGCACCACGAAATAATCAAAGGTAGTAAAAAATCAACTACAATACAACTCTGGCAAACTAAACTAAATAAAATACTAAATTCTTTTGGAGTATCAGACCTTTTATTCAAAGATAATATTCAGGACTGGAAATTTGGATATACTATGTTAATGGAATCAGCTATCGCTCAATCTATAAATATGGATCAAAATAGCCTAAATCACAATACTTATCATCCCTGGTACTTAAAAATTTTACAAATACCTTCTGTACAACCTTATATGATAAAATCAACTAACTTCAACGTGAAAAGGCTAATTTCACAATTACGTTTAAATAAATATTCTCTTTATATCAATAATATCTATATTGACCTGTCAAACAATCATTGCCCATGGTGCAAATTCGATAACTTCTCAATTGAACACTTACTTTAGAAATGTCAGAATCTCTCTAATGTACGTGACTCTTTCAACATTCCTCGAATACTCCAAAGTGATTCATCCCAAGATTATAGAAATTCTCTAAATAACCTAAATAAAAATGATCTCTATTCTCTGTATAATTATTTCATTAAGATTACAAAAATGTTGTAAATCTATGTCAGTATATATCAACATTATATAACTTCACCATTATTGTATAATTATATTATTGTATTTGTTTAAATAACTGTTTTTATTTATGTTAATAACGAAATAATATAAAACCAATGTATAAAAACGGTTAAATTTTAATAACCTAGTTAATGTTTTAATAACACGAAAATTTACAAGTCATTTTTGTACAACCCCCTGCAACAGGGATAATCCCCTTTTTGTGAATAAAGATTATTATTATTATTAAGATATTAAATTTCATTTATCTGTTAAAATTTATTTAATTCATAAATATTGTTATAAATAATATAAAAGTTTTGAGTTATGAGATGAATATCTAATGCATTTTATCCAGTATAATGCAAATATATTAGATAATTCCATTTGTTTATATAAATTCTAATTATATAAAAAAAGACCAAAAACATATATGAATTTCATTATTAAATTATATGTATATAAATGCAAGAAAATTAACAGTTCTCTAATATTAAGATAAAAGTGCTCAAATACATTAAAGAAGAAATTCCTACTGATTCCTTGATTTGAGGCTATTTATCTTCATTTACATAAAATGCAAATGTTATTTATCTGTAATTTTTAGGTAAAGATTTGTCTTTTACATTTTTAAAATAAGTTCAGTAATTAAAAATTAGTTTTTAATTTTTTTTATAGTTTTTAAAATATCTAAAAATTTTTAAATTGAGTGTATATTGGTATCATAAACACATTTTAAATTATTGAAGTAAGTAAAATTTTTTTATAGCTATGATTCCAATAAACATCCAGATCCAAACAAAGAAGCAGTTAGACGAAAATTTACTCCAACTATTACTTTTGTAGAAGATTACCTTTGTAATGTCGTGGGTCACATGTGGTCTTTTGCTGACCATGAACAAAATAAACTAACTTATGAGGTAAGTTAATTGTATTATTTTTATATTTATTAAAAATGTTTTACATAAAATAATTTGGCAGATTGCTGGTATCATAACAAAAGAAAATGTTTGACATCCCATTATTTAGAAGCTTTATCCTTTCATCTTAAGTTAAATCAGCATCATTTCAGAAAGTAAATATATTTTAAATTGACAATTAAAATTATATTTTCAAAACCTGGTTCTATGGCTCATCTTTGACTGCGTGACTTATTAATACCCAACTTGTACCATCTTATATAAGCAGCCTTGTTTAATAGAATCTAACTAACGTTTTCGATCGTGTTTAACGACCTTCTTCAGGTTAGAACATCGAAAAAAAAAAAAAAAATCGAACATAAGAACATTTAGCAGTAACGACCGCTCGTTTGGAACGTTTTAAGAAGAACATTTAAATAGGATATCGTGCGCCATCTCTACGTCGACGAGTATTAAATAATACAATACAAGAGAATAATGTAAAGATAGATAACAAACAGTGAACAATAATAATAATAATATATGCCTCGTGGGGATATTGAAAATAAAATACTAACAGAAGAATATGGTGCGTGCTGAACATCTCATATACCGAGGGAAGGGTAGGGGCTGTGCGGAGACTGACCGGCGGGTTCAGCGTAAGCTTCTGCAAATCCGCCTTTCTGGCGTTTACGTGTCGCCTGAGCGCCAGGCCGTAGATATTTTACTAGCCTCTCGGAAGTTTATGGATTGCCCTTTCTGGCTAGCTTTGTAGATATGCCATGCCTCTGTATAACGTAGGTGTTTTATGTTATGAACTGTTTGTATTAGTCTTGCTTGGGCCCATTTGGCTTGGACTTCCTGGGGATCTGCTAGGACATAAGTCGCCAGCGCTGTGCAAGGCTGTTCGTTTCTTATGTTTCTCTGGTGTTCCGCTAGCCTTTCCTTGAGTGATCTTCTGGTGGCACCAATGTAAAATAATGAAAGCACCAAGATACTCACCCTAAAAAGCAGATAAACCATACTATTATATGCTGGGATGATATCACACTTCCTACGTACCTGAAAGAAGCTTGTAAATATGGCCCTAAATACGCACCGAAATCGATACTCACACTAGATAAAATCATGCCGGAAATCGAGCAAGCATTAGAAGGACTCAGCGAGATTAAGAAAGAAACGTTCAGATGGGAAACCGCACTCAAAATCAAGCATGCAAATAGTATAAAAGACAACGACCCTACATGGCAGTATATCAAGAAAAGTAAAGAGTGGCTGAAAGCTAACAACATCGTGCTAACAAGGGCAGACAAATCGAAAGACTTAGTGGTCATGAATAGGAGCACTTATGATGACCTTATGTTAAAGTATCTACATGACACGCAGTGTATTACAACCCACCCAAACGCACTAGAGAAGCTGCAAGCAAGGATTAAAAGATTTGCATGCACACCGCTTGCTAAAGAACTGGGTATGACTAATATCATCGTCCACTCTCCCTCGACACCAAGGCTATTTGGATTTGCTAAAACTCATAAAGAAGATAAGGCATTAAGGCCAGTGGTAGATAAAGGGAGCGCACCCACAATTTTACTAGAAAGATTGGTTAACGGCTTCATTAATAAATATTTACCCCAGAGTCCGTACAGCATAAAACAACCCATAGACCTCCTACACAGAATGGCTAGCATGAATCCGCAAGAAGTTAAATATATGACCGTATTGGACTTCAAGGCTTTATACCCCTCCGTCAAGCTGGAACCATGTTTCTGCCACCTAAGAGACTTCCTCCTAAGTGTGATCAAGTCCCCAGAAAAGAAAAGAAAACATATACTAGAGATGACGCACTTAACCACATTCTCATCCATCTTTAGCTTTAAAGGCGTCACTTACAAGCAACAGAAAGGTGTAGCCATGGGTAGCCCCCTGGCAGGTACATTATGCGAGATGGTCTTAAGAACGATGGAGAATGCACTCCTGCCTAAATATGCTTCGCAAATCCTAATTTACGCTAGGTATGTCGATGACGTAGTTGTTTTCTGGAAAGTAAAACCCAACATACTCCAATTCATAAAGGACATAAACGAAAACAAATTCGGCCTCGAGATCGAACTCGAACAAGAAAATGATAAATTTATACATTTTCTAGATTTATCTATACAGCTAGATAGCCAAGGAGTTTTCCACACTAAAGTCTACAGAAAGCCCACTTACAACCCGATATTCATCTCATGGAACTCGCATGACCCGCCAGCGTATAAACTCGCAGCATTCAGAGCGCTCGCCGCTCGAGCACACACACACTGCAGTAGCACCCAAGACGAAAATAAGGAGATGAATTACATCATGAAGCTAGCTAAGAAGCACGGGATCAGTCACAAAGCCATCACTAGCCTCACCACGACACACACTAAGAAGAGAAACCTCCTAAACACAGAGGAGTTTACATTGATGGACTATAGAGCGGCACTGAGCGGCATATATAGACGCATAGGAAATGCTACAAACAAAAGAATAATATACAAAAGGAGTCCCTCTATATACCAACTGTTAAGAGCTGATAAAGACCCCCCGGACACTAATTCCCTCCCGGGAGTTTACAAAATCCCGATTACGGACGCACGGAGGCAGAATAAATTATTTTACATTGGTGCCACCAGAAGATCACTCAAGGAAAGGCTAGCGGAACACCAGAGAAACATAAGAAACGAACAGCCTTGCACAGCGCTGGCGACTTATGTCCTAGCAGATCCCCAGGAAGTCCAAGCCGAATGGCCCCAAGCAAGACTAATACAAACAGTTCGTAACATAAAACACCTACGTTATACAGAGGCATGGCATATCTACAAAGCTAGCCAGAAAGGGCAATCCATAAACTTCCGAGAGGCTAGTAAAATATCTACGGCCTGGCGCTCAGGCGACACGTAAACGCCAGAAAGGCGGATTTGCAGAAGCTTACGCTGAACCCGCCGGTCAGTCTCCGCACAGCCCCTACCCTTCCCTCGGTATATGAGATGTTCAGCACGCACCATATTCTTCTGTTAGTATTTTATTTTCAATATCCCCACGAGGCATATATTATTATTATTATTGTTCACTGTTTGTTATCTATCTTTACATTATTCTCTTGTATTGTATTATTTAATACTCGTCGACGTAGAGATGGCGCACGATATCCTATTTAAATGTTCTTCTTAAAACGTTCCAAACGAGCGGTCGTTACTGCTAAACGTTCTTATGTTTGATTTTTTTTTTTTTTTTCGATGTTCTAACCTGAAGAAGGTCGTTAAACACGATCGAAAACGTTAGTTAGATTCTATTAAACAAGGCTGCTTATATAAGGTGGTACGAGTTGGGTACTGGTTCTATGGTTTGGTGAAAATGTTTGAACATACTAATTTGTGTCTAAATTTGAATTTAAAGACTTTTAATGTCATGTTTTACATTCCAAAAGTTTTGTTCAAAACAAATTTTTTTTTTTGAGATTAGAAAGTGTGATGATTCCTAAGCAGGGTATTAAAAACATTAATCTGTAAATATTGTAAATGTGATTTTGGAATTGTAAATTTGATTTTTTTTTTTAAATAAATTTCTTGATATGATCTTCTATAAAATAATAAGTGATGCCAATGTAATCATATTCAATACAAATGTAAAGGCGAGAGAATTAGATAATATTTAGGAAAATTGTGTCAAAAATTGCATGGTGACACAATTACGCAACGTTTAAAAATGTTGAAAAAAATAAAATTATTTTGGATAACTTTTTATCAGGCTTTTATGATATAAGAATTGTGATATATTCATTTGAATGGAAAATAATTGATTATTTAATTGTCAGAATCATTCACTTACTAATAAACATTCCTTCAACTTTGTCATCTACATTGATAATGAATCATTAATTTGAACTGCTACGTCAGGTAAAAAACAGAAATGATGCATTCAAATTGTTTGTTATGGATGTAGACACAGAGGTTAAGTGTTTAAAGAGTGTTGATTGTTCTATTAGTTTTGTGGTTTGTTGTTTGGTTCATTTACAATGTTCCAATTCACTGTCAAATTGAAAGCATTGATCATTGTGTTAACTGTCAGTTTTGGAGTTGGAGTTTTTTATGGATGCTTATATATTGTAAAGTTCATTTTATTGTAAAAAAGTAAGTAGATTCTCTCTTTTTTAAGTTAATTTTTGTTTATATTAACGTTATAGTATTGTTTTATTATTATGTTTTTTATGTATTTAAAACATTGTTTTATAACATTTCAAAATAATATTTATACATTTAATTTAAATTTTTATTCAATTTTATATCATTTGGAATTCATATTCTGTTTTTGAGAATTCTGTATAAATTTCAGCTGTCTAAAACTGCTAAAAATATTTCTGAAAAAAAGAAAAGATTTGGATACCTGAAAAAGCTGTCTGGATTTCTGCAAGAGTTGTTCAATTTCTATTCAGAATTTCAGTAATGGTAATGGAACTGTGTGTGTTACATATTTCCAATTTATTTATTTTTTTCTAGATACTCCCCCTCCACACACTGACACTTCTCCAATCATTTTGGCAATGATGCTATGCTTGCAGAATAGAAGTATTTTGATTGATGTCAGAGTGACTGCATGACAAACTTTCTGACTTCAGGGTTCTTCATGTAGTGGCTCTTGTTTTTCAAGACTTCCTTTAAAGAGTGAAACAGGTGATAATCAAATGGTGACAGATCCAGACTGTAGGCTAGATGTTCCAGAATTTTTAAACAAGTTCATTGATTGCTTCCACCGTGTGCAAGGTCATGTTTCGATACCAAAGTACTTCTATTTGGCAGGCATATCATTATTGCCAAAATGATGGGAGACGTGTCAATGTATGGAAGGGAAATATCTGAGGAAAAAAATACATAAATTGGGACTATATAACATACACAGTTCCATCACCATTACTGAAATTTTGGATATAAGTTGAACTGCTCTTGTACTTTGTACAAAATTGTGCAATTATTTACATTTCAGATTGAGTAATTATGTTGAATATCACTGTATATATTCAAATCAGCATAAATGCTTTTTTGAATGCATTTTATTTTTGCTTATAATATTTGGAATAAATGATTATGTAGGATCTTGAATATATTTTTCTGTGGAAATAAATACAAGCTTAATTCTTTAGATTTAAGTAAGTTATTTCTTGTAAAATGTATGATTACAGAAATAATAATGCATTAATTTCATAAAAACTAAAATTTATAATTTATATAGTAGGTACATGATAAAATAATATATTATTTCTTCATATTTAGGTGGTGAAACTTGCTCGAGAATTGATCTATTTTGGTTTTTATAGTTTTAGTGATCTTCTAAGACTTACTAAAACATTATTAAGCATATTGGATTGTGTACCAGAATCAAGCTTTTTAAATGGAAAAATGTCAGCAGGAGAATTGGATGGTATGTTAATTATTAAATATTGGTTCTATTCATTTTACTATTAATTAATCTTTATGAACATTATTATTATTATATCAAGTCATCAAATGAAAACAATTCAAGAATAATAGACATATTTTCAATGAAAATTAGTCTCAATATAATGCATCATTTATTCCCTCAAGTGATCTTGGAGAATACATAGACATCAATATTGTCAATGAAACAAAAACAAACCTTGAGTCTGTCATCTCAGAGACCTAAAGGATCATTTTTAACAGATCCTGAACAATGACCCTAAAGAACCTTTACTTCCAGTGACGAAACTTTAATAAATTGTCAAATGAACACTTTTGACCTTACCCAAGGTCTACTTCAGGTCATAGAACAATTCCAAAACCAGAATGCTAGGAATAAAACATTTTTGAACATTAAATTTAAAACGTTTCGAACATATAAAAACAAAGACTTAACGGTTGCAAATACACAAATTCACCATATACATATAATGCAACCCCTGTGTACTTATTATTTGAGGGTGCAACATGCCAGTAAATAATATAAGTTCAATGTTGCCATGCTCCTCACACAAGTAATGCCAGGCATATGATAATGTGTTACCGTCCTTAAAATTGATGCACTTGCCTGTCGCTGGCCTTGTATATTTCTAGGGCCTCCAGGACCCTAGTATGGTTGGTATAAAAGGCTTGTTTTATTAGCCTAGTTCTAGGATGGTTCATGAACTTCTGGGTCGATGGCATATGTGACAGATCCTGAACAACAAAGTAGAAGTTTTAGTGATATATGCTACTATTTTAATCAATGTGCGGTCTCATTCCTCATTTGTGGTAATGCCAATCACAAATTTCAGATGTTGTGTATTGCTAATCATGGAAGCTGTTTCCAAATATTCAGTGTCATTCTGGACTATGAGATTGCAAAAATTTATGGTTTTGGATAAAAATTTAGTGTTTTTCAACATCATATCCAGGCATGCACTTTTTGATTGAGAGCTGTAGATTTAGAATATGACAAAAAGCATTATATATTTGTATAGTAGTTGTAACATGTTATGTAGTCTTTCTTTTAAATTTGCCTAATTGGCTGCAATTTGAAAAAAATTATAGATCTATAAATTCTCACTGTTGTCTGTGTTTCTTTAATCTTGAGAATAAAGTTAGTCAGATGAAATACAAGACCAGATATGGAAATCTTAGTGGCAGGAGGCCCCAATTAACTATATACAAACTTCTGATACAGACTGGAAGTCATGTTATTTCAGTTCAAAAACTTCCCCCAAAAAGATGTTAGAAAGATGACCAGCACAGCTCTATTGATAAAGGAAAAGTATGATGTACAGGGGCAAGACACTATTAATTTGAGGTGCAGAGCACATATTTTAAATTAAATAAATTAAAAATATGATTAAAAATTGCAGTCAGGCATTGTGATGATGTCACAATAAATAATTGCCCGTTGACTGTAATTTTTTCAATATGTTATTTTTTTAATTTTTCTTGTACTTTTTATAACAAAATATAAGTGTATTTTCATCTTTGTTACTTATTATGTAGATCAGAAGTTGGTATCCTTTTATGATTGCATTCCAAAATAAAATAATGTAACATTGTAGTAAAATAAAGCATGTCAGCTTTAGAAAAAATATATATTTCTAAAGCTGACATGCATTAAATTAAATTAGTGCATGTCAGCTTTATTTTACAAAAAAAATTTTTGCATAATTTTCTAAGATTCAAGAAAAACAACTATATCTAGATATCAAATAACCTGTTCTAATGTAATCATTTTAAAAACATTTTAAAACTACAGAAATAAATTAATACTTTTATTTTATGATTATTAATATTGTTATTAATACAAATCATCTTTCTCGTAATTCCCTTTCCCATTTCCCATAATTTTGAAAAAATTGAATATTAATTACATATGCAATTACATATGCTTATTATGTAATCACAACCCAAAATTATGATAATGATATTTCTGTTCTACAGTATACCTTACATTGAATATATATATTTAATTATTGTTCATTGTTTTTCTCTCAATAATTATTACAGATAGTAAACAAATACAAAAAAGTAATGAATTGGTTCAGAAAATATCTTTAAAAATTAATCTCTATTGTATTCTACAATCTTTGTTACATGTAAATTTATGGGCTTTATAAATGCTGAAACTTCATCTATGGGTGATATGTTGAATAAATTTCTAATGAATCTAAACATATCTTAAATAGAATTTCAAACAAGTTGTACAGTGAAGGAGATGCACAATGAAAATAATAATAAGAGTAGAAATGTATGGCATTTTTAGCAAATTAATTATGCTTGTAAAATTTAAGTGTTATTTTCATCACTTATCATAATTTTTTGTTTTCCTATATTGTAGAATAAGAGAATTCAACATGCTATTAGTATGTGTACCATAGATTGTCAACTCCTGATATAGGTAATAGTATCTATTTGGAAAGTCACCTCATAGAATGATAAACAGTTTCATGTTACTGTTTTTATTGTGTTATCAGAAAGTTTATTAAAGTCATTACTCTTTATTTTCATTTGATAATGATTAATATGGGTTTCTTGGAGATGTTTTAGAGCAACAATGATTAACAATGAAATGAAAGAGAGTTTTCTTCCTTATGCTTTTCCTCTGTAATTTTTCATTTTATGTTTAATGTTACTTTTCCACATGATTTTACATTATTTTTTCATATTTTCAATATTATGTCTCTACTTCGTAATTGTTAAGACATATTTGAGCTACTCATTTGCCAAATCAATTAATTCCACAAAACAAAAAATATAGAAATTGATAATATAAATTATTTTTTAAATTATCTTTATACAGTAAAATTTTAATAAACATTGTAGAATGTATGTGACATATAAACTTAGTTATGCAAAAAAATGTAAAAATAATAACAATTATTCCAAGGATACACTAAGGGAGTTAACCTTTCTGCAGTCAGGTATGGTGCTATCCCTACTTAGTGGAGAATAAACATGGGAAATTTTTAAAGTATTTTCCCATGCGTTTTTTCTCATTACCGTTTTGGAAAAGATTTTGTAATCAGTTATATCTAGTAAAGTAAACTCTTTTTTTTACTGTCACATAATTCCTTTTTTATGTGAATTTTTTTTCGCGGTAGTTTTTGGCTATTTCTTTTGCGGATATCGCCAAAAATGACAGATATATCCGCAAAAGAATTTTGAGGATATATCCATTGGTCACTGCAGAGTGGTTAATTGATTTGACTGTGAATGATTCATTTGTTAAAAAGTAATTTAACAAAAGTATTCTTGTGTTTTATTAACAAGAATATTTCTAGTTCTATACAGAAAAAAATTTCGGTTTGATTGAATAAATTGCAAATTGATTAGACCAGGCAAGTTTAAAAGTTAGAAATTGTATTATTATAACTATAAAATTTAATTATTAAAATATAATTGTTAATTTCTGTTGTAATATTCTAAATTTCTAATTCTTAGGTGTTAATATATAACATTTGCCATTTCAAAATTTATAATCTCAAACAATAAAACATATGATTATTTTTTATTCTTACCACATGTATATATTTCTGTTTTCTGTGTATTTATATTATATGAATACATAAACATATATAAAAGTATATTGTAGATTTTATAAATTTTAATTCAATTCCTATTTTAAAAAATTTAAGATTATTGTGTTTAAATTATATGTAAAATAATAGGAATGAATGTAAATAATATCAATGATTTTTCAGTATTTATTTTGAATAGTTGAATGGTTAGTTTCTAAAAGTAATCATTTATCAGTTATACCAAAGGCATACTATCCTATTTTTACAAGCTGCCTCAAAAGATATGAATGAAAGAAAAGAAGAAGAACCTGATAAGGCTAAAGGTGAGGGGTATTATTACCTCAAAACCACAGAAAGTCACATGCATGGATTTACTTACTAATGAATTACAATGTTTTAATAAAGTTCATTTGAATCACCTTAATTATATTTTTGTTATAAGAGGCATGGTGATGCTTAGAAGTATATTGCATGTATTATGTTATTCAAATTCTGTATTAAGTTGATGTATTGAAACTGTAAATTTTTATTTGAATTCTGTTAATTTTATAAATTTTGTTTATTTTGTAATTGTTATGAATAATATAATTATGTTTACTATAATAGAAAATTAAGTTTGTTATAAATACTAATATTAAGACTTATAACTAAAGCTAAATGAACTGCCAAATTATTGGGCTATTATGTTGCTTTGTAATTAACATAACCTGATAATTTGACAGTTTACTTAGCTTTAATTTGAAAGTTTTTGAGTTGAGGTTCGTATATACAGGTTTTCCTCGTATAACATGGTAGTTATGTTCCAAAAAAGTGCCATGTTATGCGAAACAAAAGACTAATGCAAAACATAGGGTTAGGTTCCAGAAGTTAGCAAAAGTATACTATTATTTTTCGTTACTAAGAGAAATATGTTTATTAAAGCAATCGATAATTTTTTTCCAATCAATAATTAATTAACAATCATAATTAAAGTACCATATTACTAATATTAATTTTAGTTAAACAAGGGCATTTTCTTTTTACAAAGTATTGTTGTCATTTTAGCTTTTTTGTTGATCAGAAGTATCAGCAACATTTTCATATTTTTTATTTTTATCATAAAACATTTTTATGGATGATGAAATAAAAATGTTATTAATTGAAAATTTGTTGTGGCAGTTGCATTTGTTCAGTCGAGTATCAAGTGACTTTTTTCCAGAATTTGTGTTTGAATATAAAATTGTTCAAGTATCGAGATACTGCCATATTTCATTCATTTTACAATTGATTGCGTATCTACGGTTAAAAAAAAGCTTAATAAAACTTACCTAAAACTGTTTAAATAAACTTTACTAAATACAAAGATTAATCTATAAAAATAAAATAGTGACAGTCTTAAGGGCTAAAGTCTGAAAGAAGTGAAGATGACACCCAGTTGATAGGAAAGTTAGTGCAAGGAAGAAAAAAATTCTACTATCAGTTTTCATTAAAGTAAACTTGACAAAAAGCACAAAATAATTTGAAAATTTCAATATTCTAAAATCCATGGGCAAATTTGAAACAACACTCGTGCTTATTTGAATAAAATAAACATTGAATAATAAAGTTTACATTTTAAAATTGTGAAATTTTGTATGGAGGATTTCCAAAACTGTGTTAGAGCGAAACTGGAAGTTGTGTTGTATGGGGAATATTTTCAGTTTTCAAATAGAAGTACTGTGTTATACAAGGAATACCTGTATTTGTTATTACTATTTATAACAAAGCTAAACATAATGAACAAAAACTATTTGTTTTGAGTGTGAAATTGTTTGAAAATAAATTTATTATAAAAATGTAATAAATTGTATACTTATATTTCAGTTACTTAATTCAGTTCATTTAGTTACTGGCTTCAAAAAAAAAAATTAATGTATTGATTAATAAAAAATTATTAAGTTTAATGAAATCTTAACAATAACTCAGATTGCCTTAAAATTGGTATGCAAATTTAAAACTTAAAATAATTATACATTACTTTGAAATTAATAGAAAATTCAAACTGCATTTTTAGAGTATGGTAGTGTCATCCTGTCCTTTTTAGGCTACTCAACTGCCTACGTTTTAAAAGTTCCTTTAAAAAACACAGAAAAACCAATAAAGTTAAAATCTACATTAAACAGCGCTAATTCTCAGTGGATAAAAGGAGCCGAGATCTCGACGGGATAAGGATGACCTAAAGATGTCGTAAGATTACCATACCAATTTTAAAGATTTTTAACTTTATTGGTTTTTCTGTGTTTTTTAAAGGAACTTTTAAAACGTAGGCAGTTGAGTAGCCTAAAAAGGAAGGTCCGGCTGTCTATAAAATTGTTCTGGAACATCAGTGTAAATGGTGATCGTCTAATAAATTTTGGAGCGACTTGTCTCTTGTTTCTAAAAAAAATATTTATCCATCCGACGAAAATTAAACAAAACTCAGATTGCCTTAAAATTGGTATGCAAATTTAAAACTTAAAATAATTATACATTACTTTGAAATTAATAGAAAATTCAAACTGCATTTTTAGAGTATGGTAGTGTCATTGTCATTTTTTATATTTTTGAAAGAAACAAGATGTTTAATTATATGATACATAATTATTTGAGAAAAGTTAACATATTATGACTTTTTCTTTCTATAGACACAGTATATTATGTATTTACTCGTCATATTATGGATTAAAATTAATTTTTGACATGGATATTTATTGGGAATATTTCTTTATATTGGGATTTTAATCATTACAAAAATTGTCATGTTGTGCTTAATTAAACCAAACTGGTTCAATGGTTATCATTGTTATAATTGAAATAATATATTTTTTGTTTAATCATACGATTAAATAGTAATAAATAAGAAAGGATAATGATTTTGTTTTTTACTAGAATAAAATAAAATAAAGGGATTTTTGAATGCATTTCCAGAGAATTTAATAATTTTTTTTGAAGGTGATTTTGTTAAGCTACAAGAGAGATAGAATTTTAAAACAATTTATAAGTCATATATTAAATCATTATTATTATTTTTTCTTTTCAAGAATTTTCAAAAATTATTAATGTTGTAAGGCCTATGTGTTAAGACAATTGAGTGACTGGTTTTTGTTTTAAATATATATCTCCACATCTTAATTCTCCATTATATTTTTTAATGAGAGATACTATTATTAGTATCTCTCATTAAAAAGTATTTTGGACACATTCAATGTCCATCTTCAGGCAACCTTGCATCAAAAATCCTAAATAAAACTACAGAATAGTATGTACAGTCCCCATATTTAAAGTTAAAAAAAATTTGAAATCTGAAATTTCTCTTTAAAGTTTTAAAAAGAACATTACAAAATTCAAAGAATATAGTAAATAGAATGCTCAGCCTACCAGGTTACACTTAACAGAATTTAAACATTTCACAAGATAACAAGTAAATGGACACTTTAGTCCATTACTGAAATATAGTGAAAGAAAAAAAAATCAAAAATTCTTAAATAAATATAACAAATTGGTTAAAAAAATAGGATATCCAACCTTAAAAGAAAAAGAAGAATATAAAAGAAAATTAATATTAAACATGACAGACGTAAAGATACCAGAACCTGTCAGAAGAACATTAAATCAAGGATTAGACTATAATGGACTGGAAACCTTGAAAACTGAAGATATCGCAGTCTTTACAGAACATTTATTATGGAAGTTTTTAGAAGAGGAGAGAGAGCAAATAAGAACAGGTATACAAAATATAATTAAAAATAAGAAATTAAATAAAAAAAATGAAAAATAAGATTAAAAATTTTAAGAGAAATTTAAATAATGTTAAGTTGTTTTTAACACAAAATAATTTAGAAATACTTCAAGGGGATAAAACCAAACAAATAATAATTATGGAAAAAGAAAAGAAAAATAAAGTCATTAAGGAAGTTATAAACAGCTCAACAAAGATCCAGTAAATGAGCTAATAAAATCGTTAGAAAAGGAATTAAAAAATTTAAAAATACAACAGCATGTAACAGAAGAAGACATCAACTACATAAAAAGAGAAGACAACAGAACATCGAAATTTAGCATAAGGGTAAAGACACACAAAAATCCTATTAAATATAGACCTTTAATAGATGTTAAAAATTACGTATATTATAATTTAGAAAAATATTTAAAGGATAAATTAAATTTATTAGAAGTTTCTCTGTATAGTATAAAAAATGTGGATGACTTATTAAATAGATCAAAAAATATAACAATTAATGAAAATATGAAGTTAATATCACTTGATGTTGTAAACATGTATCCTAGCATAACAATAGAAGATATGGAAAATTTAAGAAAAATAAATACACCAGATTGGATAATTAAATTGTGCCTGATTGTAATTAAAAATAACTACTTTCAGTTCGATAAGAAATTCTACACCCAAACAGAAGGAATACCTATGGGTACGTGTATAGGTCCAAAATTGGCCGAAATAACAATGATACAAATAGATGAAAAGATCAAAAATATAGAAGGTATTGAATTTTACAGCAGGTATATGGATGATTGCATAATAATTTTTGATAAAACGAAAACAAATGAAAATATAATTATAAATAAGACCAATAAGATGAAAGAGAATATCAAATTTGAATTAGAAAAAGAAAAACAGAATAGTATAAATTATTTAGATATAACAATAGAAAGAAAAAATAATAGATTAATTTACAAGAAATATGTTAAACCGATACAAATACCCAAAATAATTAATTATAAATCTGTGATTTCGGTCAGTATGAAATATAATATATTTAAAATGTATATGAATAAAATAAGGCAAAGAACAAGCGAAATAGAAACACAAAAACAAGAAGAAGAAGAAATAATTAAAATGTTTATTTTAAACGATTACCCAAAATGTATAATAAAAAAAATGGCTTGAAAAACTAGATAATGACAAACAACCAAAATCAATAGATAAAGAGAAAAAATTTATTAAATTAAGATATGTTCCAAAATTATTTGAAAGAATTAAAAATGATAAAAATAGAATCAACTTAATACCAGAAAAAATAAATTCAACTAAAAAACAATTATGTTACAGAAAAGAAGAAAAATATGATATAACAGAGGAGAAAGGAATAGTATATTCATTTGATTGTAATTGTAATCCAAAGAAAACATATATAGGAGAAACTAAAAGAAAATTAAAAATAAGATTAAGTGAACATATCAGAGCAATCAAAGGAAACTATGCAAATTCAGCAGTAGCTGACCATTGTAATACAGAAGGTTGTACAATTGATCTAAATACGGTAAAAATCAGGAAAAAGGAAAAAACAATTATAAAAGACAACTGTATGTAAATAACAACAATGGTAGAGAGATCCACCAATCATGGTTAAGCATTATAAGAAGGGGGGAGGAAGAGGTATAAAAGATGTGATGGAAACGTATTAGAATCGAAATTAAGTAGAAACGAATAAACAAAAAGAAGTAAGTTAATTGAAATAATAACATTTTAGATAATAATTAAATTTATCGTTTTAAACTGATTTTAATGTATAAAAATTAGGAATGTGTAAAATTGTATGGTTGCTGTGGATCGTGAGTTTAAGTGGAAATGTAGAGAAGATCGGAAATACAGAAATTGTAAGAATTTTTAAATTTATTGTCGGGAAATGTTTGTGTTTTTAACTAATTTTAGTTATAATTGTACCAAGAAATGTTTTTATTGTTAATTGTAGAAAGTGTCGTTTAAAGGCCTGCTGAGGAGGGACGAACAAGTCCGAAACACATGTTTAAAGTGTATGTGTTCAGGTGAACTAAATAAAGAACATTATTTTTGATCTGTAAGACTAAATATCTGCATCCATAATTTCCAGTATAATAAGTCCTGTTAATATATAGAAAGTACTAGTATACAAAATAAATTTTAGAGTTAAAAAGGACACAAAGGCATAATAATTAATGAAAAAAAAATCAGTTTAAATTAACTTTTGTAATGTTTTCTATAAGCTTTTGAATGTTCAAATGCAGACTGTAATTCTATTCTGTAGTTCTATTGTGATTTTTGATGTAAAATCGCCTGAAGATGGACATCGAATAAGTCTGAAAACATTAGGTATTTGTCATTAAAAGATTTGTTGGAAAATTAATGTGTTGAGATATATATATAGTGATATGTAAGACATTTGCTAGTGCTATTATATTTTGAAGATGTAATTTCTGAAAAATAATTTGTATTTAGCAGAAATTATTTAAAGTTTTTTATGTATAATAACTTTTATTATATACTACACACAAAACCTTTCAATAACAATAGATTCAATTGTTTATTTGTAATGTAAACTCTATTTTTGAATTTATATAAAAAGTTATAGTAATGAATATTTTTATATAAAACACTAATTATTTATAATTTTATTGTTTAGAAAATCGCACTTTAAGGGAAAAATTTATTGCAAAAATTTAAAATGAAATACTTATATAAAACTTACTTTTAACTATGGTTGTATTATGTTTTATGAATATTAATCTTTACAAGATCTAACTGCATGTATTTTGATTTTTTAAATACTTTTTGTTTATTAATTTTTCTTAAATATACATTAACTTTTTCAGCTGGTGGTGTATTAACATCCATTGGAAACATGGGTGCAGTTATGACTAATATGGTATTAGGTACAGCAGGTATGACAAAACAAGTTGCTGCAACCATACAAAAAAAAGCTTCTATAACTGGTGCTGAAGATACATTAGTAATGGATACAAAATTAAAAATTATTGAGATATTGCAAGTATGTAAATGATATTTGTTTGAACGTGTTTATTACTAGCTTAAAATTAACAATTATTATTTTACTTTTAGTTCATTTTGAATGTGCGTTTAGATTATCGTATCACAGGACTCCTGTCAATTTTTAAGAAAGAATTTGATGAAAGTCATGACAAAAGTGGAAGTGATGATGCATTAACAATTGGAGATAGAGGTAATTTGTAGTCTATGTTTGTTGGACATAAAATAATAATAACTGTAAAAATATCATTAAAATTAAAATGATAATAAGTAGAAAATTAGAAATTGAAACTAATAATATTGATAAGAATCACTTCAATTAAACATGATCTTGGTTATCTTAATGATTCTTTTTATTAGTTATATAAAATTATTACTAAAGCTGAAACTATTCTGTAAATTACATTACACTGAGCTTGCATATAATGATGACTTTCATGCTGAAAATGTGTGCAAGGTTAGTATGAATTTAAAAGTTAAAAAGTATTACTTGTTAATTAACGACACTTTAACAAATTCATGCTACACTGTCTTTCAGCATGACATAACTATACATTACAAATCTTTGAACTTTCAAACATCAAAAACTAATATTTGCAAGGTACACTGAACAAAAAAGCTCAGACATAGCTCATTCATTTTTGATATAGTTTCACCGAAATCAGTGGGTAGCCAGTCCTGTTCTTTCCTTGTAAGTTTATTCTGTAGAAACTACTACCAACAACATTATCTACACATTATATTAAATTTATTTTTAGTTTAAATTTTTAAAGTATATTTCAATATCTCCTTGGATATTTTTTTGCATAATCAACACAGTAAAACCTGGTTAATTTGAATTGGTTGGGGAAAAATTGGGACTTGAGTTATTGAGTTAAAAATTGAGTTAAAAAATTTTGAGTTGTGGAGGTTCGGCTAAAAATCGAGATTTTTTGTGCATTGGTTTATCGGTGACCCTTAATAAACTGTTCATACAATATTTCTGATCTTATTTCATAGAATCATTGCATTAATGTAAACTTCTAAGTGTTGCCTAGAAACTTGAAAATACTTAACTGAATGGTTAAATAAGTTTCTGAGAAATGCTTTCCTGAATAGTTGATCTGTACACTCCTAAGTGTTTAGTGAGGAATTTTTCAAATTACAATATTTTATGCCTAGAATTGATCTGTCTTTGATTTTTTATCACAAACATACCACTCTTTATGATTGTTATATTTTTAAAATTTTACTGCAAAGATTAAAATTTTTAATCTTTTTTCAAATCATTCAAATCAATAATCATTTTAAAAAAATTAATTTATCAAGAAGCCATTTATTTATTACATTAGTTAGTCAAAGAAATTTATCAGCAATAAAATAAAACAAAAAAGTTAAAAAAAGAAACAGATTTGAATGGCATTTACAGTATCTAATCATACATGCTGTCAGGAAGCCACCCCCTTGCCATCACATGACACAATGTTTATTTCTAGTTGTGAATGATTCCCCCACTTCATAGAAAGTTTCTGATTAGTTTATTTGATAGATGGACATTAATTCACAGGCATAAAATATTTAACAGAAAATTAAAATTCTGTGAAGTTTATGAAAATTCTGTATTGAAATCTTGTTTGAATTAAATAGTTCAACAAATTTGAGTTAACCAGTTTAATTCAACATGCAGATCCCTATGCTAGATGATCAGGAAAAGAAAACGACTTTGAGTAAATGCTACTACTTTGAGTTATCCCAGTTTGAGTTAATCAGGTTTCACTGTAATACTGTATATGTAGTAATATATGTAAATGTTGCAAAATTAGTGAATTGCATAACTACTAGTAATACATAACAAATTTTAGTTTTTAAATATATTTTTGTTTTTATAGTTTAATAAACACGTACATAAACACTATCCTAAACTGGATGTACACAATATAAGAACACTTCAAAACCATAATCCAGTTAAAAAAACAAAAACATTTATTGAAAATCAAACATTTTTAACCTTTAGAGGAACAGCTATCAACAGTAGGGACATGACTCTTATGTCGCATGCCTGGAGAGCAGTATTCGAATGTGTTTAACAACTGTGTTGAATTTTATTAGAAAACTTTGGTCATAGTACATTTATTGTTTTTTATGATTTTTTTGTTATCTACAGTTATTTAAATTTTTTGTATATGTTATTTTTCTTCTGTATTTATTTTAATTTAAATATATTACTACACTCCTGCACATGCAAACTTTTTACGCAATGAACATTTTAAAATTTATCTTGTTCGATTTTGTATTCTACCAGTAGAACCTGAGAAAACATTTTCTCGGGTTTAAAAATAAACATTTTCAACCTTTATAAAGGTTGAAAATGTTTATTTTTCAATAAATGTTTTCATTCTTTTAACTTGATTATGGTTTTAAAGTGTTCTTATATTAATAAACACTTATTTCAATATACTAAATGCACTAATTTCAGTTATACAGTAATATTCAATATATTATAGTGTATTGAAAAAATCACTGAACATATTTGGTTTTAACTTTTTGTTTCAGATAAACAAAAGAAAAGTTAATTATGGTTTATCATATTTTGTAAGAAAATAAAAAAGTAAAATGAAAATTGTTTGTAGGATTATACATATTCTCATCACAATAGATATATATATATATATATATATATATATATATATATATATATGTATTATAGTAATAATAGATGCAAAATTGAATTACAGATAAACATTAAATTTCATAAAATTTTCAAATTTTGTAAGTACAGTAGAGAGTCATTAATCGGAATCAATTGGGGACTGGGTTGTTCAGATTAGTGATTTGTTCGAATTATCGATTATGTATGAAAAAATATATTAACATGTCCGATGTTCAAATTTTTCTCCGTTGCGTGTCGCTTCGTGTTGAATTTTCGTTGATTTTAAGCCTAACGAAAATTTTATAATAATAATCGAGGCTATCGTATTGTTAAAAATTATTTCTTCATTTTGTACAAACAAAATAAATATATTGAAGAATATAAAAACATGAAAATTATACTTTAGAAGTAAATCTAGTATCAAAAACATTCGATTTGGCACGACACAGTCCGACTGAAAATCGTTTCAATTACCGACGATTCCGATTACCGGGGTTCAGATTAATGATTCTCTACTGTAGATTTAAAGGAAAGTGAACTGAATAAGAAATAAATTAAATTTTAACTACTATATTCTTTTAAAGTTATTTCAGAATTTAATAATTTTTTATTTTTAATATTTTAATATAGGCATAGATTTGGAAAGAATTGGGCATCAGGCAGAATCAATATTTGGTGGAACGTAAGTAGTTACTTCATTAATGGAAATGGAATATTACATAATTTGAAAAGAATATTTTTCCGAGATGATAGTTCCAATAAATAAATTATTAACACAATAATTTTGAATTAAATGAGAAAATTTTTAATATTTAATTAATTTCATAAAATTAAGAAGAAAAAAATTATACAAAATAGGCACTGTAGAGATCACTCATATTAATTAATAGAAGCATCCCATATTAAAATATAATAATAATGAATTTATTAATAATTTATCAGTTATAAAATTTTAATGTATATTAAAATAAAAAGGCATTTGCTTTTAAGTTAAATTCAAGCAATTTATCTTTTGTATTTGTAGGGAAGATTATTCTGACATAGATCTTGATGGTCAAGGTGGTCGTACATTTTTACGTGTTCTTCTTCATTTAACTATGCATGATTATCCAGCTTTGGTATCAGGAGCCCTTCAGTTACTGTTTAGACATTTTAGCCAAAGACAAGAAGTACTTCAAGCATTCAAACAAGTAAAGTATAAGATTTTATTTAGATTTAGAATTTTTATAGATAATGTACTGTACTTAATGTGAAATTAAAAATAAGTTATAAATATATCTTATTTTAATGTATGTCATTCATTCAGTTTTAAGTGTTAGATTTTTGAACTTGAATATAAATATAATTTCTTCATTATCTTACTGCAACTCAAGTGTATTATTTTGAAAAATCTAAAGATCATTACTAAAATACAAAATTAAATTACATAGGGTCAACTGTTTGCATTTGATGCAAACAATTGACCCTGTGAATAAATAATCATAAAATAACTTAAATTGAAATTTGCAACTTGAACACAAACTATATGGTGTATTTTCTCGGACACATGGCAAATTTCATCACTAAGTTTTCTTCAGTTGACAAAATCGACTGCAAAAGGTGGGTTGCATTTTGTCAACTTGTAAAGTACTATTTTAATTTACAACGATTATCGACTCTACCGTGTCGGAAACAACCGTTAACCTACCGGGTACTTTACTCGGATTCGCGTTAGCGTGCCAGGCCTGGACTTTAAGCGTGCACCGAATTAAATAAAGACAATATTTGTCAATAGAAAAAAATCAAAGATTTAATTAATCGTTTAGCAATAACTATGTACAATATTAAGTAAAAATCAAACAATAATTTATTCAAAGAAATTCAACAAAGTCAACCCGACAATTCTCAATTCAAATCTATGTCTAACTTAACTCTATCCCCTTGGGAATCCGACAAAACCAAAAAGTTTAACTTAAAACAATAATTCTTATAAACTAGAAATCCTAATCGTCACCTCAATATACTCGGAACCTATTTCCTTAAACTCTCAAGACTTTCTCAGACTGTCGATCCAAACTTCGAATCACTTCAAAATCACCTTGGAACTTATTCGAGATCCTATCGGACACCTCTCTATTACTGCTGCGAAGCTCACCAAGCTCGTTGCTATCAGAATTCACCTCACCGTCTTCACTTGAGATTCGGGATTTATAGTGTGAGGTGACGTCACAATTCTTAATGCGGTCACTCCCCTCATTTACATACTTAAATGCTAACAATAACGTTTTTCATCGTCTGGCAGCCCTTTTTCCGACAGTTTACTCACTAACCTTTTACATTATTAGTTTTTACAATTCTTTCCGGGACGTTTTTATTACTTAAGGTTTAGCGAGTTTATTTCGTGCTTGTGGGTTCTCCCCCCCCTCTTCTCGGTGCGGACCTATTTTCTGCCGCTCGGGGAGCGCAAATGTGCGTGAGTCATATGGCGCTTTTCTTTCGTCGGTGAGTTGGGTTTTATTTCTTCTCTTTTTAAATACTTAAGGTGAATGGTGAGGAAACCTTCGTCCTAACAAAACATAAGCCCCAAACAAAAATAGAATAATAAGCAAAATAAAAGTAAAATAAAAATAACGCTCGGACTTGGTTCCTTACACCCCTTCCCCTTTAGAGTAAAGAGAAAGTTATTTCTCTTTTTACTTACTGCCAAAATCCTCCAACTCTTTTTTCTTTTAAGTAGTGCGCCTTATTTACAATTGCTGCCAGGTTACAAAGGAATCCGTCCCTTACAATGATTTATCATAAGCGAGAGTGACTCGTTGCTTAGTAACTTTATTCTAACGTAATGATACAATAGAGGGGAAACTGTTGACATGTGCTCATTTCGTGTTCCAAGGTTTGTTGCCATTTTCACGCTCTAATTTGGCGTGAGCAGGGTGAAACGTTAACCCAAAATTTTGTTCTAACGATTATTATCATCTTTCTTACGCTACGGACTGATTGTCGGGTTATAATTTAGCATTGTTAATGGTTTTAGTATGTAGTTACTCCAGTCCGTCATCGTGAGAAAAAAAAATAAATTTTTTGTTTGTTTGTTTTTTTTTTTTTCCCCCCCGTAGCCAAAATCCTTTCCCTTCTAGGGACCCTTGGATTACAATTAATTTGGTCAAGGACCATCTGTAAAGAAAAATATATACCTCTGGTTTCCTTCTCTATCTTTGGGCTCTCGGCTTCCTGGTGAGACCGGCGAGTTGTCTGTAATCCACTCGTTGCATCGGTCGTAATCGTCGCTGGATGACTCCAGACGGTCTAGCTCTGGCGATGGACGGCGCTCGGGTTCCGTGATCCATCGACGATCCCGTAACGGAGTGTGATCCTCTAACGTTGCCCCTATTGGTTGCGAGTAGGGGTGTAGTAGTTTTCCTCTTTGGAAAAAGGGTGTATCGCTTCAGATTAGCGATGTGTTGACTTCCGTGGCTGGCCCCAGTGTGGGGATCTTTTATCTCGTAAACTACTGGTGAGATAATCTTAGCGATCTCGTAAGGTCCTGACCACTTAGGTGCCAATTTAGCGCTGAAGTGTCGGCTAGAAGAAGAAATAGGGTGAGCTTTTAAAACAACTAATGAACCCACCTTGAATGTATCTGGCCGTCTTCGTGAATTGTAAGCCCTTCTCTGTTTCTGTTGTGCAGTTCGCACGTTGTCTCGGGCTTGTTTTCTTATCTGTTGTAATTCTGCCCATTTTTCTCTAATAGTCGTAGGGCGACTTGGATAAGCCGTTAGACGGTCCCACGGGAGTGCAATCTCTCTCCCGAGATGTAGTTTAGCTGGCGTATATTTCGTCGAATCCTGTTCTGAAGTTCGTAAGGCCAGCGCAAATTCCGATATGTGGGTGTCCCATTCTTTGTGGTTCCTTTCGATGTATGCCGCAATCATCCTACCCAAGGTGCGGTTCGTTCTTTCCGTAAAATTCGACTGAGGGTGATATGGCGTCGTCAGGATGTGCTTAATTCCGGTGCGGTTACAAACTTCCGCTAGGAGGTGAGATATGAATTGGGGTCCGTTATCGGATACTAAGATTTTTGGCATGCCATACCTGCAAAAGTATTCTTTATACATACAATTTACCACATTTTCCGCGGTAATCTTCCGCAGGGGAAAAATCTCCACCCACTTACTGAAATAATCCACCATAACAAGAAGATACTGATTACCTTTGTTGGACTTGGGATAGGGTCCCATAATGTCTACGCCTACCTTTTCCCCTGGTTCCGTTATCTCGGGGACTTGCATTAGTCCGGCCGTTTTCTTCTGGTCGAACTTCGTTATCTGGCATGTATGGCATCCTAGTACATATTCTTTTATGTCCTTTCTCATTCCAGGCCAATAGCAACGTTGTTGTATTTTTTTCGTAGTCTTTCGTACACCTAAGTGGCCAGCAGTGGGATGATTGTGTAGTTCTTGTAATACATCCTCCCGTAAGTTGTACGGAATTACTGGTCTGTAACCTCCAGTGTCATCTGTTTTCCGGCTATAATATAAAACATCATTTACTAGCCGGTAATGGGATGACTTACCTACTATTTCTGCTGACATGGCTGGGTCATTTGGTAAGTTCCCAGTCGCTAAGTAATCGTACAGTCCGCTCCACTGTGAATCAGTTCGTTGAGCGTCTATAAGGTCTTTCTCTCGTTCAAATGTTGTTACCGCTAACAATTTTGCGGTTATGTCTGAGTCGTTACTTAGTTGTGGATCTTCCAATGGACGTCTAGATAAAGCGTCTGGCAATTGATTGTCCTTTCCACTTCTATGTTGGATTTGGAAACTAAATTCCTGCAATCTTAATGCCCATCTCATTAACCTACCTGAGAGGGATGTAGAACTATTAAGCCACCGTAATGCAGAATGGTCCGTTACGACGGTGAACTTGGTTCCGTCTAAGTAGATTTTGAACTTCTCTGTAGCCCATACAATGGCTAGACATTCAAGCTCCGTGGCCGTATAGTTCCTTTCGGCTGCGTTTAAAGTACGGCTAGCGTATGCAATGACTTTCTCCTGGCAAAGCACTGCTCCCAGTCCTACCGTGCTAGCGTCTGTATATAACGTATAGGGCACACCTGGCCTAGGAAGCTGCAAAATAGGTGCAGTTATCAACTTACTTTTTAGCTTTTCAAAAGCTTGCCGGCATTCTTCCGTCCACTCCCATCGTTTCCTTTTCCGCCGTAATTGATACAATGGTTCGGCAATAGTTGCGTAGTTAGGTATGAATCTACAGTACCAGCTGCACATTCCTAAAAAGGTGCTAAGATCCTTCGTATTTCTGGGCGTCGGAAACTCTCGAACGGCCCTTACTTTTTCATCTTCCGTCGCAATGCCTTTATTGCTGACTTTAAATCCCAGGTACTGAACGTCTGGGCGGCAAAAGTTACTCTTAGCTAACTTAATGGTTAGTCCTGCAGCTGCCAATCGTTTGAGCACATTGGTCAAATGTTCGATGTGTTCTGTAAAAGTAGATGAGTATATAATAATGTCGTCTAAGTAAACTTGGCAATACTTCCCTTTTTCTTCCTTTAGGACTTTGTCCATTAGTCTTTGGAATGTTGCCGGGGCGTTTTTGAGTCCAAACGGCATGACCAGGAATTCATACAAGCCACTATTCGTAATAAAGCTTGTCTTCGGTCTGTCTTGTTCCTTTAATGGCACTTGCCAGTAACCAGACGATAAGTCCAAGGTAGTTATAAAGTTCGCTTCCTTAAGCGAAGTCAGTAATTCTGAAATAATCGGTAAAGGATATTTATCAGTCACTGTTACCTGATTTAGCTTTCTATAGTCAATACATAATCTCCAATCGCCCGTTTTTTTCTTGACCATGACGACCGGGGATGCCCACGGAGAATTTGATGGTTGGATGATACCATCTCTTAACATTTCCGCTATCTGGCGGTTCATTTCCTTTAACTTTACGTCAGAGTATTTATACGGACGTCCACATACTGGCGTCGCTTTGTCAGTGACGATTTCATGTTCTATCATATTAGTTAGTCCCGGCTTATCTGTAAACAGTTGCGAGTATTGCAATAATACATTTTTCAAAGTTACTAACCTTTCACCACTTAAAGTGGTTTGGAGTTCGTCCCACTTAGGTGAAATTCTCTCTTTGGGATGACTTACGTCCAAAGAAATTTGACAATTCTTAAAGTCCATTGTTATTCTATGATTCTTGGCGAAATCACGCCCTAGTAAGCATGGCATTATAAGTCCTTTTACTACTACGCACGCCTGTCGAAGGGTAACACTTCCAATCTGGATTTTTGCCAGGAATTTTCCAATGGAGGTTCCTTTTCCTCCTTCAATGGCTAACTTAAAATTCGGCCCTGCTTGTAACCGAATATTTCTATTCTGCAAAGAAATTCTCCTCCACACTAACTCATTGATTAAAGTAAAGTCAGAACCCGTATCAATCCGGGCTGAGGTTAGTACTCCATTAATAAAAATATTTACCTCAGGCAACTTGGAGGCTTCACTCACGATTAGTCCTACGGTGGAGGTATTTGGATCTATATCGGAGACAGGATCCTCCCCTCGCCGTCTCCGGTTTAGTTTAAAGGTTTTCTTTTTCCATTACCCTTCCTTTTCCAGGTTACTTTTCTTTCGGGACTATTTGGCGTCTTGACATTTGTGTGATCATTTTGTCCTTTCCCTTTTGGACAATTCCTCGAAAAATGTCCCACCTCACCACATGAATAACAGGTCATGGGTGACTTTGCCGGTGCAAAATTTTTCGGCTCTAGTTGCTTACTTACTTTTCGACAGTCCTTAATCTGCTTTGCACTGTCAGGAGAACCTTGGTCGTTTCGTCTAAATTCGTACTCTTTCGCAGTACGTACTAACTCGTTTAATGAATAAGAACGGCGATTTTCCAGATACTCACGTAACGGAAGAGGCATCTGGGCAACTACACATTGTATAATTTCCTCATCCCGAGCTAAAGGTCTCCACGTGCGGTATAGCTGAACTGTGGTCCATATAAACTGCTCGACTCCATTGGTTCCTGTGTATTGTCGGCTAAATAGTTCTTTAGCGACAGCTACTTCGTCAGCTAAAGGAGCGTAAAGATCCAGAAAAGATCGCTTAAACAACGGCCAACTGTTGCCGATTCGGTGGCGTCCTTCATTCTTCCACCACATTGCTGGGCTACCGCGAAGACAACTAGCGGCAGTATCAACCCATCTAGTGTTCGGTATTTGGTTTACCAGGAAATGCTGTTCGAGGTCCTGCAAGAAATCATTAGCAGTTAATGCTGACCTACCGTTAAATTGGATGGCTGGCGGCGGCGGTGCAGTCTGAAGCCAGACCATCGATGCATTAGATGTAGGCACTTCCTGTCTCGGAGTAGAAGTTTCGGGCCGTACAGCACTTGTAACGTTCGGTGTTGTTGGCTCTACAATTCCAGACGTGACACATGAAGTTAGATGAGTCACGGCGTTTGACAAGGATGACACTTGTTGCAACAGTACTGACAATTGTTGTTGCAACTGGTTATATTCGGCTCGGGTGACTGGTGCACTATCTTCCATTTTTTTTTGAGATTACGAGGTGTTATTCCTCTAAGCTAAAGTCAATATCAACAAAGAAAGCAACAAAGTCTAATATTAACCTTTAGAGTCCCTGTTCGGGCGCCAGTTGTAAAGTACTATTTTAATTTACAACGATTATCGACTCTACCGTGTCGGAAACAACCGTTAACCTACCGGGTACTTTACTCGGATTCGCGTTAGCGTGCCAGGCCTGGACTTTAAGCGTGCACCGAATTAAATAAAGACAATATTTGTCAATAGAAAAAAATCAAAGATTTAATTAATCGTTTAGCAATAACTATGTACAATATTAAGTAAAAATCAAACAATAATTTATTCAAAGAAATTCAACAAAGTCAACCCGACAATTCTCAATTCAAATCTATATCTAACTTAACTCTATCCCCTTGGGAATCCGACAAAACCAAAAAGTTTAACTTAAAACAATAATTCTTATAAACTAGAAATCCTAATCGTCACCTCAATATACTCGGAACCTATTTCCTTAAACTCTCAAGACTTTCTCAGACTGTCGATCCAAACTTCGAATCACTTCAAAATCACCTTGGAACTTATTCGAGATCCTATCGGACACCTCTCTATTACTGCTGCGAAGCTCACCAAGCTCGTTGCTATCAGAATTCACCTCACCGTCTTCACTTGAGATTCGGGATTTATAGTGTGAGGTGACGTCACAATTCTTAATGCGGTCACTCCCCTCATTTACATACTTAAATGCTAACAATAACGTTTTTCATCGTCTGGCAGCCCTTTTTCCGACAGTTTACTCACTAACCTTTTACATTATTAGTTTTTACAATTCTTTCCGGGACGTTTTTTATTACTTAAGGTTTAGCGAGTTTATTTCGTGCTTGTGGGTTCTCCCCCCCCCTCTTCTCGGTGCGGACCTATTTTCTGCCGCTCGGGGAGCGCAAATGTGCGTGAGTCATATGGCGCTTTTCTTTCGTCGGTGAGTTGGGTTTTATTTCTTCTCTTTTTAAATACTTAAGGTGAATGGTGAGGAAACCTTCGTCCTAACAAAACATAAGCCCCAAACAAAAATAGAATAATAGGCAAAATGAAAGTAAAATAAAAAATAACGCTCGGACTTTGGTTCCTTACAAACTGAAGAAAACTTAGTGATGAAATTTGCCATGTGTCCGAGAAAATACACCATATAGTTTGTGTTCAAGTTGCAGAATAAGCACCGGCACGGTTTCATAAACACTACAATTAAATTGAAATATCAAATTAAATTTTGAAATTATCATAATCTATTTTTATTAATAATAATTATGAATATGTATATCAAACACACTATGAGCAAAGTTTTGTGTCAAGATAAAACTTACAATAGATCTTGGAGATCAGTTTTTACTCCTCCAGAATGTACTAGTATCATGTTCCTGAGCATGTGCCAATTTATATGACATGGCTGACAAAGAAAGACACTGTAGAACATCTAAAACAGAGCTGTTTTTTAATGAAATAAGAGAAGGTGATTTTTATAGTTAGTTTCAAATGCAATAGGCATTTTCTTACAAACTTTATAAACAGTTTAATGGATTATAGTTTAGTGTTGGTGACAAAATATAGCTGGCCTATGTCTATGTATACACCAGAGAACATTGATGCTGTCAGATTGGCACTAAAAAGGAATCTTGGTAAATCAACAAAGAAGGTTGCAGCAGAATTAGGGCTATCCAGATGATTGGTGCAACAAATATTGAAAAGTGACATAAATTCATGTCAATACAAAATTATCGTGTTGTCTAAACTTACAGTTGAAATGTTTACTGAATAGGCTCAGAATAATGAAATAATATTAAACAATGTTTTGTTTTCTGATGATGCACATTTTTACTTGGATAATCTTATAAAAATTAAACAGTTTGTTTATTAATCATTAGAGAATTTAGATGTGATTCATGAAAAAGTGCATCAGACACTGAGAATTATAGTGTGGGTTGCCATATCAAGTCATGACTTCTGAGGACAATATTTTTGAATAAACAGTGAATAGTCAGGGCTGTTTAAGCATATTGCACAAATTATCTTTTTGTCTTCTTCTGTTACTTGTTATTTATCACTGCATCCTTTACACTCTTGTTAGTTTTATTGCTTTTATCTCAGTTGCTTATGGTTTGGGGGAGGTAATTTCTTATTTTTTCAAGCATTATCTTTTGTAAATTAGATAAATGAAATGAAAATTTTGTGCCTCAGATTCTTGCTATAGGTTTGTTTTTACAATCTCAATGGTTCTTATAGGATGAAACTAGTCTACACACAGTGAATGTTGTTTTGGATTTTCTGCATAACTGCATAACACTTTTGACTTGTGTATTATATAAAACCTGATTGGTTTTTATGTGGACAGAATTGACCCTTGAATAATCTTGATTTAAACTCATGTGGCTACTTTCTTTGGGGGATTCATTAAGGAAAAGATTTTTCTGAAAAACCCACAAATAATCATAGTGCTAATTATTCAAGTCTGTAACAAGATAACTGAGAATATGTGCAATAGAATGATCAACATCATTACAGTTTTGTGTTGAAGAAGTTGCTGTATGTAATGGTAGTCATATTGAACATTTAATTCACAGAGGATAATTTTTGATGCAATGGTTTTATATGTTTATTCTACTATTGTAATTTAAATAAGGATTATGCATGAAATGGTTAGTTTTTTAATAATAAAACTAATGATGATTATTTCATGTATTATTGTGTATATAGAGAGGAAAGAATTATTAAAAGTTTATTATATTTTAAGATAAAAGTTCAACTAGAAATGTATAGATACATAACCAAATGATTGCTTTAAGTAATCAGGCTATAAATCCACTATTTTAACGATTAATGTGCTTTTTTTTATCATAATTTAATTAATTTCTTTCATTAATATATTATTTGAATTAAGAGTATTATTTTTAAATAAATAAATTTATATTTTAATACAGGTACAATTATTGGTTTCAGCCAGTGATGTTGAAAATTATAAACAAATAAAAAGTGATTTAGATGAATTACGTTTATTAGTGGAAAAATCAGAGTTATGGGTGTTTAAGTCAAAATCAGAGGAGAGTGGAAAAAAGAAAAAGAAAAAAGCAGATGATGAAGGTGATGGAGAACTGGATGATAAAAAAGCAATTAAAGAAAAGAAACCAAAAAAGAAAAGTAGCCTGGTAATCTTTCATTAATATTTCATGATAAATAATTTTTTAATTTTTTAAAATTACTTTTGTAATTGAGTATTAAAAACCTTATGTGGAAATACAGTAATTCATTTAAAATTCATTTAAAATCAAAATATAAAACAGGAAGATTTTAGAAAATATGTCACTAAAATGTATTTAACTTTTTTTTTTTTTTGAAATATTTACAATTTTTAATATGATTTTATTCCAGTAATTATTAAAAAGTAATTTGAACTACTTAGAATCAGTTTTATTCTATAGAAAAAAATTTTTACTAGTATAAAAATTATGAGTAATAATTCAAATCTCAATTCCTTTTATGATTCAAAATTTTGAAAAATAACTACATATCTAGTAAATTCTGACAGTATAAAATCTTGAATAATAAAAATCTTAATAATATAAATTATAAATCAATAAATTAATTAAAAGTTATAAATTAATCTAGATTGGGATTCGAGTAACTTTCATTAAAGTCTAAGTATTGAAATATAAAGAAATATGTGTTGAGAATAAAGTATTTATACAAATTCTGCTCAATTTTCTCTTAATTAAATGTTTTAGAGACTGCAACTTAGCTTTTTTTTTTTTTTTGTAATTAATTATGAAAATCTTTAAATTGATTATTTTAATTTTAGGTTTCATTCATTTGACTAATGTTCATCAAAAATTATTTTGAAAAGTTTATCATTAATTGGACAGATTTATAAATATAATAATAATAAATGCTAAAATCAAGTGTAAAAAATTAAACAGAAAGAGATTTTAATATGAATAATATCTTTAGTATATTTTATATTTGAAGAGTTATCTGAGGTTGAGATGAGTTCAGGGTTTCATTGTGACTAGTAGTTTTTGGCAGGAATAACTGCTATACCAGATACAGTCAATAAATGGTGAATAAAGTAATTGCCATTAATGACATTATTGTTGATTTTACTAAGAAAAATTGCACATAGATCGTGTAATATTCAATGATACAAATTCAAGCTATTTGATTAGCTTTTACTTACTGTACAGAGCTAACATGCACCAAAATCAACAATGGGTTACCAAATAGTTCTCTAAAAGTTATTATATTGAAAACAATAAATTATGAGAAATTTATCATCTTTTAAGATACAAATTTAAGTATGAGTGTGTAAATTGACAAATAACTTGCACTTGCTTTTGAATTGACTTTAAAAGTAGATAACTAAGGGCTGGATTTGTATGCTCATGTATGTTTTTCTCCTTAAATGCTATGATGTTGATTTGAATCCAAGTAGTAATAAAGCATGTTTTATATACATTTATGATTTTTACTGCATATTTTGCAGATGTCACTAATTTTTGGACTAAAGTGCTTTATAAACTTTATAGCTTGTTTACATGATAGAAGTACTATTTTTTTTTTTTTTTTCAGCTTATTTATAGTCTGTCTCTGCTATCTGTGCAATGAATCTTTTTTGCACATGTAGAGTACAGTTCTTGTAAGAAATATCACTCTGTCATCTAATTGCAGATACATGTACAAAATTCAAATGTTTCTAATTTGAACATTTAACTTGCATTCTTTTAATCCAGTCATTCTTGTAAACAATTGAGTATATAGAAATTAATTCAATAATGATCAATTAGATAGCATAGAAAGTTATAAAATTTTATTGAATATGTAATTTTATTCATAATTGACATTGACTTAATTGCACATTTCTTACATGAAACATGATTCTAATATGTATTTTGTGATGTCATAATTTTCAAATCCTTTGTGTCACTTATAATTGTTGCATGTTGTTAGATGGGAAGAGATAGTGTTATGTAATAGACATAAGTAAGATTTGCTCACAAACAGAAGTTAAGTATATATGCATTTTAAATTTTAGTGTATATTACTAGTACTTTTAACATGCATATTGGATATTTAAGGCATTTTAACATGCATGTAGCAGCAAATATATCTGGCATTTTTAAGTGTATATGTATGTGCATATGTTGCAATTTTGAACACACAAATCTAGCCCTTAGAGATAACCCACGGGTTATTCACAGGAAATTACAGTACTTTTAAATTAAAACATTGTATAAAATGAACCAAATTATTTCCAGATGAAAGATTAAAGTATCTGATTTCAATGTAAAACGTCTTTGTAATCCAAAAAATTATGGTAGACGGTCTTACATCAATTCTTGGTTTGAGAATAAAATCATAATTTCAAACTGAGAATTGCTGTGAGACCGTCTACCATAATTTTTTGGATTACAAAGACGTTTTACATTGAAATCTAACATACAGCAATCCAATTATACTGTAAAGTATCTGATGATTTTGGAAATTCACAAAAGACTTTTAACTTTTTAAATTAAATAACTGCAAATTAAATTCAAATTTAATTAAATTTTCAAAATTTAGTAATTTTTTTCATCTCAATGAGATTTTATTAATTCATATTGAAGTCTTTATGAATATAACTTTTTCAATATTATTGTTAAGAACTACTTTTGGAGATGATATTTAATAATTTGCATATTCTGTTAATTTTCATTAGAATGCCTATTTAACCAGATTATTGGATTAGTTATTCCCAAATAAAATTAAAGATAACATTGAATTACAACTTTTCAAAAGATATCATTTTCTAATAATAATAAATTTATTAATGAATAGAACAACATTGTTAGGAGTAAAACAGTTAAGAAATTGATTATAAACTGGTATTTAGATTACTAGGTATACAGAAATGGATTTTTTTTTTTTTTTTTTTTGTAAATTAAAAATTTGTTGTACAAAATATATTTGGCAAGTCATTATTATTTTATCTTTCATTATTTCATATTCCTTATTTGTGATTTAATTTATGCATGAAAATAAATATGTTTTCTTCTGTTTTTTCCATTACAACAACTGTATACCCACTTTTCCATCCTCTGTATACAAAAACATTATGATAAAACTGATGCTAAATTATTACTATACAGTCAAACCTCAGTTTTCAAATGACTTACTTTTCAAACAAATCAGTTCTCAAACAGAATTTAAAACTCTTAATTGCCTCAGTTGCCAAACAAGCTACTTAGCAAGAGTTAGCCACACATTAGAGAGAAACAGATGGTCAACTCTCTGTACTTCCTATGTTAAAGAAAGTCAATGGCTCAACCAATCAATGACGGGACTACTGATTTAGAAGTTAGTGGCACTGAGATCTCTTTGCGTCATTAGACATTACAACACAAATCATCAATGACATTGCTATTTAACTTAGATTTCAATGCGCATGCAGGTAAGATACTATTACTATTTTTCTGTATGTACCGCAGTTAAATTTAAATCAAATTAATTAATAAAAAATGCATTAATTGATATTCATATAATATAAATGACATTCAAGAATTCATGTTAAAGGTCCTTAAGTCAAATTAAATAACAAAAATTTATTATATATAATACAGTATTATATTATATTATATATAATATTACATTGCATTCATAGGCATTTTTATGTATGAAATACAGGTAAAAAGAATAAAGAATAGCTTTATTTTGGGGGTCAGGAATGGAATAATTCATTTTTTATTGTTTCTTATATGAAAATTTGTTTTGGTTTTAGAACAATTTTTAGGAATGAATTATGTTCAAAAACCGAGGTTTGACTGTATTAATATAATAAACTTTACTTAACTTCATAACTAATTGGAACCGTATTAATTTTAAGTTAGGCCCTGTTGTTATGATTTTCTTATTATAGTTATAATGTTAAAAATATATTACAAAGTAAAGAACAAGTGTCTTGAATTTAGCACAAAATTTCAAATAATCTTTTAAAAATACTTTGAGAAGACTTTTAATTCTAACTTAAATATTTTCATTTACTGACTTGAAAACATGGAAATTTTTCCAAGTTCTTATGGTAAAGTGTTAAAAAATATTATTTATTTTATTACAAAATGTTATTATATGAATTTTTGAGATTAACTATTTATCAGAAATAAACTTTTATGGTTCTTAAAGATTGTGCTCTTAAATATGTTTTACTTAAGCAATTGAATGATAAATGAATAAACCTGTATTTCCAAACACTATATCTAATATAATTAATTAAAGGAAAAATACAATCAAACCTTGTTAATTTACCTTTATTAGATTTAATGTGATTCTTTTTTAATTTATTTATTTAAAGACTGCTCTTTAACAATTTATATGCAATTTCTATTAAAAGTTTTCTTTTTCCCCCTTGTTTGAAAATGTGCTTCATAATTTTAATTTAAACTTACTTTTAATACTGTAACTCATTTAGAACTCAATAAATCAATATACTGTATTTATTATATATCTATAAAGCAAAAATTACAGCAAAATAAAGGAATTTGTTTAAATTTTATATCTGTAAATTAAACTTTGACTAAAAGTATTTCAGTTAAATGTATTAAATAAGTTCTATGATCATTTTAAAGCATTAACATACTTTTTCAGTTTACTTTTGCAATAAGAAAAATTTTTGATTGAATATTAATAAAACATTAACACAATTAATATAGAGTTATAATTATTATTTGGTTTTTCATAGATGCATACAAAATTTTTGAAATTTAAATCACATTACACAGGGTTATTCCAGTTTTATTTGGATGCTTTTATTAAGTTCATAAAGTTACAGTTTTCTGTTATGAATTGCCTTAATATGTTTAATATGTTGTCCTTTCATTTGCTTAACAGCTCTAAGTCTTCTTTTCCAGGATTCAAATAGTTCATGCAACATTTATACTATTCTCACTCTCTTTGCATGATTTTCCAGATTCATTTGATTATTGTTGTCTTCCTTTGTTTTAGCCTTTACTTATGATAACGAAGCCAAATAAATCCATAGACAGTGTGTCTGGGCTTTTTACAAAAATGCCAGAGTTGGAAATCACTGTTATTCCAATTCTACTCTTCATATCAACTATGTATTTTGGTGTCTTTTTGGAAATGAACTGTAAAGTACTTAATTTTAGTATCTTAGGAAACCGACTATAATTACGGTCGGTGAAACTTCCGTTAACCTAACGGGTACTTTACGCGGACTCGAGATTAGTTTGCCAGGCCTGGGCTTTTAAGCGTGCACCGAAAAATTAGTAATAATAACGATAAATATCAAGTCAGATCAAAAGTTCAAATATATTTAATTAGCAACTAGAACGTACTACGTACAAATGTCAATAATCCAAACAAAATTTATTAACGAAAATCAACAAGTCAACCCGACAATAAACTCAGCTACTTAGCTTAACTTAATAGTAATTCCCCTTTGAAATTCGACAATCAAATACTTAGAAACTATGAACAAAATCTCTTACTAATTAAACGTCTATCCGTCACCTCACTATACGAAGAAACTATTTCCTCAATCCTTTCGATATCGTCAAATCGTCAATCTAACTCCTCTTTAACACCTTGGATCGTCCAATTATCAATCTGGACTTCTATCAGAAAATACTTCGCTTTCGAATCTACCTCGCTCTCACAGTCGCCTCGATTTGGAATTCACCTCTGTTTGGAAATCACCTCTCCTTCTTCGGTTAACGTACGGGTTTTATACTGTGAGGTGACGTCACACTTGAGCTGGGTTACTCCCCTTATTTACATACTTAGTTGCTAACATTAACTTTCTTTTCTGGCAGCTTTAAGTTTCCGACAAAGCTTATAAACCGTTTACAAAATATTTATCATAATTTTCTGGGATGTTTAAGACGATTTATCAAGTATTTCTCTACTAGTGATTGTGGGGACTCCCCCCTCCATTTTTTTTTTCTGCGGACTGTTACTTCCGCCGGGCAGCGCAAGTGCGCAAGATTTTTCCTATGGCGCTTATTTCTCTGTGAGTTGTTTTATCTTCATTTTTCATTACTAACAAGAGAGTGGTGGGGAACCTTCGTCCTAAATAAACATAAACCCCAAACAAAAGATAATAAAACAGAAATAATAATAAAATAAAAATAACGTTCGGACTCAGTTCCTTACAGAACAATGTCATTACATCATGGTGGACAAATAACTTATTTGGCTCTTTATCTTGAAAATAAAGCAGGTTGATACAGTGCTCCAATAATGATTTAAAGTCTTTTCTGTATAATATTAAGAATTAATCTTAACATGAGATGGAACTTTTGTTAATGGTAGTATACCTTGGCCTGTTATTCATCACCAGCCATGAACTTGTCACAGAACATATTTGCTGTTTTGGTAATGAAAGTTCAGATTTCTTGTCTTGGTGTTGAATAATAAATTTTCTGGGTTTTGTTGCAATACTGTAAATAAAAAACAATTTATCTAGGGTCACTGCATTATTTATAGAAAGGAAATGTTATTTTATTCCTGTTGGCCAACACAGATTGGCCAACACAGAAGAATAAAGATGATTTAGTTTTTTCCATATTTTAAATTTGATCCATGGCTCACTCACCACAGTATGATGTTGGCCACAAACTGCAAAGTTTAAGTATCATTTAACTTTATAGCTGTTTTGCGAGAACAAGAATTCTCACAACATATTGGATAAGATAGAAGTTGTACAATTAAGCAACAGTTTAATTGTGATTTTTTTGCATCTCATATTATAAAATATCTAAATATCTATGATATCAGAATACTGCATTACCAAAATGTTATATTGAAAACTTGTACCATTTCTGGCATGATTAGTTCTCTTTATTGATATATTTGTCTTCATTTCGAATGGCTTATTTTCATGTATCATATCATTTATATTTTGTGTAGATCAAGTGTTGTAATGGAGCCATAGCAGAGCAAATTGCCACATTGAGCTATATAGTTCCTTGCTGCAGTTAAACTAAAAACTAGCTTTAATAATATTGAGACTTTAATCTGTTTTATTAAATTTAAATAATTTCAAACTCATAAATAAAAATGTCATAAACATTCCTCTCAAAAACAAATTTATTTTATTTAATAGTTTTTAACACTCTTAAACTCATTCTCTGAGATGGCGTAATCTGATGACAGACTCAATAGCACTTGAAAACATTAGATGAAATAAATTTTTTGTTTTTAAAAAGCACTGTTTGAGATTTTTATTTATGTATAATATAAGAAGTAGGAATAATAAATTTAAACTTAAGATTTAGATGTGTTAATGGAAGATGAAACTTTATTTACTTATTTGTTTATTTTACAAGAATTACAGGTATACCTCGAGTTACGTCATTCTTGATTATACGTCGTTTGTCAAAAAAGTATATGGAAAAATAAAAATCAAGTTTAAGTCATTTTATTCGACTTGACATCCATCCGCCACAAATATTGATGTTGTAATATCACTAGAAAAGCATTAAAAGCACATAAAATCATATTAAAATATGTACATTTACAGTAAATGTTAGTATAATCATCATAAATCCTAGAGAACAAAACATGAAAACATCTGTGTTTCTGTGTCGTCTTATTTAGCAGTCTTTAAGTGCTCATTATTGGCATTTTCCACGGTAGTTCCAATATCTACCATTTGGCATTGTTGTCAGTGCCACTCGATATTGGTAAATTTAACATAAATTAGTTCATTTTCTACTATCGCAAAATAATTTTAATAACTGTATTTGTTATTTAACCTTAAAAAATCACCTTATTTTATAATGTCTTAGAGAAACCACATTCACAAATAAAGAGTCTGCGATGTACTGTAAACATCACCAAATTGTAAACATGTACAGTACATTTACAAGTATTTACTGTAAGTACATGTATTCGTAAATTTAGATTACTTTTTTCTGTACTATATTAAAAACTAATTTATTTATTTGTTTGTAAGCGTAAAATAGATTCTTATTAACCATATATTATTAAAAATGCATTTATAAATAAAATACAGAACTGGGAATGGTAATTTGTGGTTTAGCCTAGTGACAAGTAAATTCAACTTACGTCGCATCTTCTGGAACCGATTACCGACGTAAGGCGAGGTATACCTGTATATAGGCATACTCCATGAAAGACAAAAAATATTCCACCCATAACAATAAACCTAAGATATATAGAGAAACAAAGGAACAACAATGAGTAAAACACAATAAGATAATTATACATATTTAAAATAGGAAAAATCAGAATATAGTGAGCCTTCAAGTGCATGCATTGTTACAAGGTTTAAAGAAAGAAAGAACTGTATGATATACAAATTTGGCATCTTTGAATATGTAAACATGATAATTTTCCATTCACCATTGTTAAGAATAATTTAATTCTGACAGACTCGGAGCAATGTGCATTTTTCATCGGACATTCCAAAATTACTTCTAAATTAAGTCCAATTCAATATTTTGTTAATTAATTTGAACACTAAAATAGTGTGGTTGAGATCTCAATTTATTTGTTAACTACTTATTATTGAGACCTTAGTGGACAATTATTGCTTTCAGGAAAATGTTTTATTCAATAACATACTTCTTTTTACAATCTGCATTTTGGCCAATTTACTAGTTTGGCCCTCTTCAGTTGTACTCTAAATTAAACTACATAAAAGTTACAATTATAAATTATTCTAAGGAGTATTTTTAAAAAATTTTATGATATTACTTACAATTAAACTGTTTATATATAAAATTTGTTGTATTAATTTTTTATTTTTTCATTTTTTCATTAATAATGTTTCCAGTTCTATTATTTACTAGACTGCATCAAAATTAAATAATTATTTTAGTTTTTAACATAGATATTTTTTTTAAAAATTATAGAACAGCTTACATTTTGGATTTTCATTACATTTTTTAAAAATATAATGAAAATCCAAATCCACTAAGGTCTCAATAGTAAATGGTTAATGAATAAATTGACATCATCCCATAATCTCAACCATACTATTTTAGTGTTTATATTAATTAGTATAAAAAACCACCACACTCCTCATTGTTTCACAATAATATTTGTTATTGGTACTATCACTTATCAACATTTTGGTTTGGATCATTCTGTTGCCTCTAGTGATTACTCAATTGACAATTTTATTTTCTTTATTAACAATTTCTCTAATTCATTTGTTGAATCTGTAAATGATCTGGAAATAATATTTAACTCAAGGCTAATATTAAGTTTTATATTAAAAAACCATTTAGGATCTGTCATTCTGACATGGAATATTGTGGTGATTTTGTAAGTTGACATTATATAAACCTGGTCTCCATTCATTATTCTTCATAAACTTTCAATCATTCATAGACTGTCTGTCATATGTTTACTTAATTAGGTAGTGAAGAAAATAAGGTTTATTAACTGTTAAACAGATATGCTAGCCTACTTTTTAGAAACTATTTAACTATACATTTTGGATTGGTAATTGCCAATCTGAAATGTATAGTTAAATAGACAAAAAATGTGAATTGTTTTAATCTTGTTCTCTGTTTATTGTGGATAATTAAGAAAGATTTGATAAAGATCACTAGTCTCACAATTTAAAGAAGAAACCTTTACTTATAATTATATCCATTCCATTTTAATAATTTTATTAAATGGTTTACGAATTGAGAACAAATTTGATATAAGAGAGAAAATCTGGGAAAGTACAGTTGCAAATTTTTCATTTTCTAGTAACTTCAGTCTAGAATTGTAAAAAAATTTATATAAACATTAACTTAGCTTTGATTTCTTTTTAAGTTTAGATTGATTTTATATGTAAGTTATATGTGTATTCATTTATTTGGTGATTATAAAGTATTATGAATAAGAATATAATATATCTGAAATATAAACATATCAAGATATATCAGGAATATTAGAGTTTAGTAATCAATGGATATTATCTTTTTAAGAATTTTTATTTATTTAAAATATACTTGTATATCTGCATTTGATTAATATCTGTATAATTTTAATAATGAAAACACATTATATAAATGAGTTTATTTTAACAAAATTAATAGAAATAATTTATTAATATAATTAATATTAACAGAATGATACATATGCTTTTTTAAATTGTGAATTTTCTTAAATTCTTTATGCAATACATAAAGAATTCTTAATACATAAACACTTAATGGATATGAAATAAAGTTAAATATTATGGACTTTGGCGTATATTTCATTTACCTAATGTGCACAGTTAATCAAATGTTTTATTACACTTAATTTTATGCAGGTATTTATTACATTTGTTAATTTATTATTAAAAACAATGCTTTTGTAGATTGTCTTTTATTTATAAAAACAATTGTGTGACAAACTTCAATATTCATTAACAGTTTTGCTCAAGAGATTTTTAAGAATTACTATACACAGCTTAAAGAAATTTAGTGAAAAGAGAAAAAAAGGAAGGAATAGATTATTTATTTTATAGTAATGAATTTTAGTTATTTTAATAATGTTATGTCTTAATTTAATTTTAAAAGTTTAATTATATTCAATAAAATATGTCAAATTATATTAACATATAGATATAATATACTATGCAAAAATATATGTTGAATTTCAAAACTATTAAATTTAGAAAAAAGTTGAATATATGTAACAATTTTAACTGTATGTAATTACGTCTTTGACAATTTAAATTGCATCATTAAATCTTATTACAAAAGTTATTATTTGACAATAGTTCTGGTAAAAAGGAATAGTAATTTTTCTGAGTAAATAAATATTAAAAGGTTTTTCATTTTGAAATAAATTAACTATAAGTTATCAAAATCTAATTTATTTATTATAAAATATTTTAATAAATTTTAAATATGAACAAATTTAGATGTAAAGTAAAATTTCATAAAGGTTTCAAATTTGATTCTTAGCAATTATTTTATATGATAGCATTAATATATTTTATTTGATAAATTCAGGTAAACATTGAGTTAATATATAAAAATTTGCCATAAATTTATTGTTTCAGTTTCAATAGCTAAAATTTTAAATTTTAATATGCCCAAAATGTTTTAACTAAAAGACATTTATCAAGGTTTGAATGCATTTTATTACAAATGCAATTTAATTTCAACTTTTAAGCAAATTTCCTAACAGACTGCTCAATGTAGTTCTGTTGGATGTTAGGATTTAGGTCCTGCTGCAAGTGAAGGATCTGCCATTGATTTGGATATAGGCCCTCCTATTGATGCAACACAAAGTAAAAATTACAAAACTATTCAACAGGTTTGTCTTCATTAACATTTATTCTAATTAATTGTATTCTAAACAGTTAAAGATTACTGTATTTAAAATTTTGGAAAAAAAAAAAAGATTATCATAGTAAAATAAATAATAAAAACATTATTTTTGTTTAAATTATTATATTTTCAGATTCTTTTACGTCTTATTAATCTTTGTGTTCAAGATAGCCCAGGATTGGGAAAAAAGCCAAGGAAACATGAACAGCGTCTTTTACGAAATATGGGAGCACATACTGTGGTTTTAGAACTATTACAAATACCATATGATAAAGTAAGTCAATATACATTGTGTTGAATGATCTAAAAATACAGAATCAGTCTGTTTTATAGTATGAAACAGAATGATTCTGTATTGGAAAAGGTGTACAAAATGCAGAGTCTCTTTGTTAATAATAATAATAATAATAATAATTTATTTGACATATAATTGAATACAATATCAAAGGGGGGAAGAACAAAACAATAAATTCTCTTAACTCAAACCATCTAATTTCTTTAACATCTTGTTAAATTTTAACAAATCCACGAAATTGGAGTTAGAACCACCACGCAACATTCTTAAGTATTCCCCGTACATATCATTTCCACAATTACTAAACATATGGAAGCACCATTCACTATAACTACAGATCTGGTTGCAAATTATGCACACCAAAGAGGCACTTCTTGACATAAAACAGTTTAACTGCAGTTTTGCAATCTGTTTTTTCATCACAATAGAGATTCCAACATCCCTTAAATATCCTGCCATGCCAAAATCAGGTTTAACCAGACGATAATATTGTAGCAACCCAGAACTATTCAGCACATTCTTCATTTCCTGTAGTTCCAGTTCTATACATCTCAATACTATGGACGGTATTCGTTCTTTCCATCTATCAATTTGTTTCTCAATAACCATATCATCGAATCCCAGCCGTTCCAGCCAATTTTTAAAATCCAGCCACCATGAATTACTCTCCGCTTTCATCCTCATTCTTTCAATACTGATTCTAGGTAGCCTATCCCTAGGTAATTCCAATATTCTTACATAATATTTTAGAACTGCTTTTATAAAAAAGATTTTCAGTGGTACCCGTCCAGTTTCCCGCAAAACAGCCACATTCGATGCGTGAAATCTGAGGCCCAACATTTTCTTCAAAAATTCTCTATGAATCAAAATTATTGACATTAGCCAAACCCCAGACCTGAGCACCATACGACATAACGGATTTAACTGTTGAATCAAACAACCTGAAATGTGGAGCATACGAGGCTAACCCTGGGATATTAACGATTTTAGATAATTTCACCAAAGCACCTTTTGCTTTTCTCGCAGTAATCTCAAAGTGGTCTTTCATATTAAGATTATATTTAAACCAAAGGCCCAGAGAGTCTCTTTGTTATTTAAATTTTTTAATGAATTACACAAATGTGTTGTGACGACATATCTGTACATAATAAGAATAAATAGGAGTAGTAGTATATTGGAAATTAAAATGCAATGAACAGTTTTAAATTGTAAACAATCAATCATATAAGCATTGCTTTTTGAACAAATTATCTCCCCCTTCTTTTTGACTTACAATCTTTAAAATCTAATAGCATCAATGTTTCTTATACAGAAGTATTCCTACCAAATTTCAAAATTTTTGGTGCATGAGGTCATGAGATATAAAGCAAAATACAGGCCAACACACACACACATATCCATACACACATACATACAGACTTTTGTTCTCGTTTTTGGAATAAAGACCTTAAAATGTTGAGGAATGCAAAAACCTGGAGGGTCAAAATTTATCCAATTACAATTCTTGTTTAACTTCTGTTACTTCAACAGCCAGGAAAGTAATTTTACTCATTTTCAGATTAATCATATACAAGAGAAGAAATAATATTTTTGTTTGGATATATATAATTATTATTTTTAATTCTGTCCGTTTTGTCACTGATAAAAACTTTGTTTTTAATTTTAAAAGATTTTTATTTCATTACACTATTCCATTCTGGTCTCTTGAAAACAGTACATTTTATTATATAGAAAATGTTTGAAAAATAATTATGATAAATTAAAGTATATTTAAAATTATAGATAATTGTATTCTTTTTATAAAGGAAGTATTAATTAATAACTTACTATTACATTTTTTAATTTAGAAAGAAGATAACCGAATGAATGAATTAATGAGATTGGCTCATGAGTTTCTTCAACATTTTTGTTTGGGCAATCATGCAAATCAATCCTTGTTGCATAAACATATTGATCTTTTTTTAAATCCAGGTGTAAGTACTATAATTACAAAGTTTTATTTTATAATTTTCATATATTTTAAATGTAAAATTGTTTTGCATTTTATATAAAATTTTTGAATTAACATATTTACTTACAAACATATAAGTAAACTTTAATTAAAAATAGAAGACTGAGCACATCAATTACAAAAATGAATTTTATATTTATAATCTTTAAAAACAAATCATTCTATTTTCTTATAAAGCTGTTAAAAATGAATTTTTTCCTGAAGATATTATGATTGATTTTTTCTATTATATAATACATGAGCAATTAAAAGTTATTTAATTTATTTTTATTTGTATATTAACCATAAAATCTAAAATAGTTACAATGTCATTTTCAATTCAACTAATTACTAAATGATATACAATAAAATATTTTCAATGTAAAATTAGGTTTATTTTATAATGAAAGTAGGAAAATTCATTATTAGTTCTATATCAATTGTCTTCACAAATCTCTGTGATTAATAATGTATATTATATTCTTTTTCTTTAATGCTGCCGAATGGCATTTGCGACTTCATATTGATATAGTTCTCTATAGTCTTGCACTGTGTGTAGAATTTGTGCTGTTGTCATGTGAAGCCAGGTGTTGATGTCTAGCCAGGCCATTTTCGGTCTGCCTGGACGTTTCTTGCCTTCAATCCTGCCCTCCAGGATGAGTGGCAGTAGATGGTATTTTTGGTGGTTCCTAGTGATATGGCCTAGGTACTTGCATTTCCTGCTGATGATGGTTCTGATCAGGTCCTGGTTTGTGTGCATGTTCTGCAGGACCTGTGCGTTGGTTATTTTGGTCATCCACGGAATTTTCAGCATTCTTCGGTAGAGCCACATTTCGAAGGCCTGTAGCTTTTTTGTAGTGGCTGATGTTAGAGTCCACGTTTCTACACCATAGAGCAGGATTGGCCAGATGTAGCATTTCAATGTGCGTAATTTGAGCATGATGTTCAAGCTTCTGTCGGTAAGGAGTGTTTTCCATTTGGTGAATGTGTGCCTGGCTTGTTCGATTCTGCTCTTGATTTTGGCCTCGTGGTTCAGCTGGTCATCAATGGGTACTCCGAGATACTTGAAGCAGTGTACTGTACTTGCTCCAACTTTTCGTTTTTTAATTTGATCGTGATTTCGCTTGGAGTCCTGCTGACCTTCATCATCTTTGTTTTCTTTTTGTTGATTTGTAGCCCCCATGCTTGGCTTTCTCATAGTCAATAAAACATATGTACACGTCTTTTGGTGTTCATAGCACCTCTGTAGCAATATTTGTAAGCAGAAAATTGCCTCTCTGGTGCCTAGTCCCCTGCAGAAGCCAAACTGTGTGTTTCCTAGTGCGTTTTTGCATTTGCATCGTATTCTTTGCTGAATCACCTTGAGGAAGACTTTTATCACCTGGCTCATTAGACTGATCAGCCTGTAGTCTTCGCATTTTCGGCTGGTAGCCTCTTTTGTAGGGCCATAAAGATTTATTGAAGCCAGTCGGATGGTATAATATTGTTGTTGTAGATTTGATTGAACCATTTCGTTAGTTGCTGGATGTTGTTGTAGTCTAGTTGCTTCAGCAGTTACACGTGAATCTGGTCAGGTCCACAGGCCTTGCCTGGCTTTGCTCTTCGGATGGCATGTTCCACTTCAGACGTTAGTATGTGGAGATTGTCTTCCTGCACTTGTTGTTGCATTTCTGCTGGTTTTCTGTTGGTGCCAAACAGATTGCATATGTAGTTCTTCCAGGTGTCGAGTTTGGCTCGTTTGCTTAATATAGGTTGATTGTTGTCCATATATAAGCTTGGGATAGGAGCCAGTTTGTAGATGCTTCCAGCTTCTTTGAGCTTCTTGTGCAAGTTAAAGTTATCATTTTTCTCAATTTCTTTATTATATTATAAGTGTAAAATATTAATTTGGGAGAAAAACAAAGCAATCTTATGGCTTGTTAAATTAGACTTAGGTGTGGTCTGGTCATAAAACCATTTACAATGGCATGAAAACAGCAGCAATTAAACAAGTAAACATTTGGGAGGATGGCCATCTACATTTAGGTCAGCATGGTTGTAAAAGAAAACTTCTCACGCAACCGCATTCCTGATTGGTCAGAAGTTCACTCCCAAAAAATGATTTAAATTGGGAAGGAGATCTGTGTAAAAGAGGTGGAGGGTAAGATTCAGGGCTGACCTCGGATATTTGGCAAGCAGGCTGAGTATAGGGAGAGAGGTTATGCTCCTTGAGAAAGAACACTCAGATACGTGTGAGAATGAAATTGGATGAAAAGTGCATACAGAGCCTATCCATGGTCCCAAAATTATCAAGGAGACATTCAATCTCTGATTATTCTGGCCTATCCTTGATCGTTTGTGTGTCAATTGATACAGTGTGGTGCCAGAATAAATTGTATATTTCTGTAAATAAATTGTATGTATTAAATCAAATGAGTGTGGAGGTGTATTTCCTATGAACTTACAGTACATTTTGAATACCTTGGGCACTGCTTACTGAATAAATCTGCTTGAGGAGACGGAAGACAGAGAGGAACTTTCACTATAAGAAACATTTTATTTACATTTTTGGATAGACATCACAGCTTAGAATTTTTATTATTTATGAAAGATTTCAAGTCAAAGTATCAATAGTTATATTTACTTTAGTTTATTACATTATTGTATTATTTTTGTTAAATTATTTTTTTGTGACATGCTGTTTTTATGAAAAAAATAACTGAGTTTAAAACATTCTTACTGTAAACTATAATTATAAAATCTTGGAAGTTATAATTGAATTGTATAAAATTATAATTTTGTTGTTAGTTTATTTTATATAGCATTATCTTATTAAAGTTAGTTTTGTACATTTTGTGCATGAAAATTCTTTATTCTAATTAAATATTTATTACAATGGAGAATTTTTTCTTTTTTAATTATCATATCATTTAATTATCAATATAATTGAAAGATCAAAAACAATGTTTAAAGCATTAATTTTTCATTTTTTTATTTTTACAATCTTTTCAATAGAAGTCAGTATTCTGTTCTCTAAAAAGTGCAAAATGATATTAAACAAAAAAGTTAAATTTTATTATAATATAAATAATACTCTATAAAAATATATTATATCTATTACTTGCTACTAAAATTTTATTTTAATATAAATTTGCTTAAGTAATTTTCTGTATTGATTTTTATTAACATTTTTTAACAAATATTAATTCTATTATTGAAATTTAATCATTTGTGAGTATAATTATTTTAATTTATTAATTAAAATCAAATAATCACAAGCTGTCCTGTATGAAATAATCTATTTCTTAATATAATTAAAGTTTTAATGCATAAAACTATATGCATAAAGTTTTAATAATAATTTAATTTGTATTTTTTACTTGCTTCCTGTAGTCATTTATGAGGGTAAGATTTTTGTCCTTAGTTTGTTGTGTGAAGTGTGATAAGATTATTGAATAAATTATTAAACTGGCAGTTAACATTTTTAAACAATCTAAAATTACATTGTTTAATTTAAAGGAGTTTAAAATAGTGAAAATAAATTAGAATATAATCTTAAATATTTATAAATTTTAATCAAAAGTTTAGTTAAATGAGGAAATTAAGATAATTTTATTAAAATGAAATAAATATATAACTTTATTATATTGAATATTGAATTAATAAAATAATGATGCAAAAATAATTAATAATTCTGTGCATTTATAACTGATGAATTTCATTTAGGAATTATTTTAAATTAACACATTAGTATTTCTACTTTTATATTTCAATTCCAATTATTTAATCTTGAACACAGTTAATATTGAATATTTAGAATGAATTCATAGTAAACTTATGGTTCTGTTCAATAATAGTCAAACTAGTAAATTGGAAAGGACATGAAGAATATTAGAACTTTTACATAAAATAGCCATAATTGATATTCAAACAAATAGGATCAACATGTTAATTATCATTCAAAAATTTCAATTTTTTTTCTTTTGAGATAAGTTGATAAGTAATAATATTAAGGAATACCATTTTTAATAATCATTTTTAAAAATTTATTAATAGTATTAAGTTATTTTGCTTTTGACTTTATAGATCACATCCAAAACAGCACAATACTTCAACAACTGTTAAATCTTTAGACTTTGTTTTTCTTTTCAAGTATATGTTTTTGTAATTGCATTAATATTTCATTTTTTCATTTAATTTTTACATCTTAGGTGATATGCATGTTTTAAAGTAACAAAAAAATAAATTGGGGAAGAAACAAAACAGACAATATCATTTTCACTTTCATAAATTACAAAAAAATTAAATTGTGATGTTGTTAAGCAAAACATTACAATTTAATATGCTGAAGACGATCAAGGATGCATATATGTACAGGGTGATTCACTTAGGACTGAACACTTGCACAATCACATTTGAATAAAATTTAGTGTCAAATATACATTGGTCAAATGCTTTATCATGAAATGAAGAATCTTTCTGTTCATGTTTCATTCTCATCTTTTCATTTTATACAGATATTCCACATAATGTGTTCAGTCTCAAGAGAATTACCCTGTGTAAACATTAAGAAATATTAAACTTTCCTTCTTTGATGTAGCTTCTTTATTTACAACTATTTGGTTATTATAGTAGGCTGTTTAAAATATGGAGAAAATGCTGAGTTTTATTGATTTTTATTTATTTTCATGTAAAGAAAGTATTTATCCTTAAAAGTAAAAATAATTTCTAAACTGAGATAAGAGTACACTTTCATGTTTAATAAAATTATTTTTATTATAATTGGATACATGAGTTTTTAAAGTTTCATTCAAGATCTTCATTTTCTTCTCAAGTACAGACAATTTGAACATTTTATAAAGTAATAGTTCGTTTTGACTTAAGAATTTTTAAATAAATGAAAAGGTTTATAAATGATACGGATTATAAAAATCTATATTATTTCTGAGTTTCTTATTAATTCTTTACCTTGTTTATAATATATATATATATATATATATATTGTTTTTAATTTCAGTTATTAGAAGCTCAAACAATGAGAAGTATTTTTTCAAACAATGTTGCTTTATGTAATGAAATCAATGAAAGAGTTGTTCAGCATTTTGTTCATTGCATTGAAACACATGGCCGTCATGTTCAGTACTTAAGGTTTCTACAGACAATAGTCAAAGCAGAAAATCAGTATATTCGCAAGTGTCAAGATATGGTTATGCAAGAAGTGAGTTTAATTAATAAAATTATTTATATTAACATTTTCAAAACAGATATATGATCTGTTTATATTATTTTATTATTTATTTAATTTTATCAGTCTAATTAGAAATTTACTATCATTTTTCTATATATTATCAAAATTTTGATTATATTTTCTTACATTTATTATTATTTTTAGATGGTTAATTCTGGTGAAGATGTTTTGGTATTTTATAATGATAAAGCATCTTTTAATCATCTTGTGGAAATGATGAGATCAGAAAGGCAAAGAATGGATGAAGCTGGACAGTTACAATATCATATAAATTTAGTAAAGCTTCTTGCATGTTGTACTGAAGGAAAAAATGTTTTTACAGAAATTAAATGTCATTCTTTACTTTCTTTGGATGATATAGTCAGGGTTGTGACCCATCCGGATTGCTTACCTGAAGTAAGAATTTATTTAATTATTATCATCTTTTATTACAGTTTAAAATTATTACTTTGTTTTATCTGGAAACAATAGTTACATGTTTTCATTTCAAATAATTAATTTTACATATTTTAAATCTTAACTTTCTGTTTAAAACGTTCTCAAACCTTTTTTAGTTTAAATTTTCCTTTAGCAAATTAATGTAGAATTATGTTTTTCTAATTCTATTGTTTCCAAAATTTATTATATTATAAATTACAGAAAATTTGCATATAATATAAATCAATTTGAAAACATTTTGAAATAATTTTATTAAAATTTTATACCATTTATTCAGAATATGTTGTTTATTTGAATGCGAGCATTTATTAAACATTTTTTATGCCATTTATCACACAGTTAATACATGTATAATACTTTTAAAAATAAAAATATATATTATCATTTCTTTATTTCCAATAACAATGTGGTTGTATTTAAAGGACAATCACAATTTCTAATTTGGAGAAATTAGAAGAATAAAATAAGTTATATTTGTGTCAACCAGTGGCCTGTAATGTTATTGTCCTTTAAATATTTATTCAAATATTTTCACTTAAGGGTTCATTTTGGATAATGAGGAACTGCAATTAATTGGAACTTGGATGATTTGTATTATAAAATAGATGAAACGTTAAACTTTGAGGAACTATATTTAATATGAGATATTACTATTTGATCTTTTGGTTTGTTTTATTATATATTTTGTGATGAATAAAATTTTAAAAATATAAACTTTCTTTAAAGATTTGGGTTTTTTCACTTTTAGTAAATTAATTATTTTGAGAAATACTGCCTGATGTTGATAAATATAAAAAATTCAGTAAAATTATTAGTTAAATATAAACTTATATACTATCTTATTTATAATTTTAAATTATTTTAATTTGAATGTATTGTATCTAGTTTTCAGTGATGTATAGCAAAATTAAGTTTAACATTTAAAAAAAAAAAAGAAAAAACACTAAACTTAATTTTGCTATACATCATAATTTTGCTGTTTTTATTCTGATACATCATAATATTCTTGTAGGTAAAGGAAGCATATATTAATTTTTTAAGTCATTGTTTTATTGATACTGAAGTAGAAATGAAAGAAATATATACAAGTAATCACATTTGGACATTATTTGATAATTTCCTTGTGGATATGGCAATGGTGAGTTAATATTTGTAATTTAAATTTATTTTCTATAATGCAGTATACGTAAATATATAATTTTAAAAATTTTGTAATTAAATTTTGTAATATTTTATTAGAAATCCAAATAGTTACCAATTTTTAATAATACTACTTTACTACTTTTAATAATACAATTTTAGTACATAACAATAAGTAGGATTTATAAGTCTATAACATTATAAATTATGAAAATAATTATTGTTCTATTGCATCATTTATATATTGGGTTGTTCGGAAAGTTCGTAGCGATTTTTAAGAGAAATAAAAGAAATTGTTTTAATACTAAAAATATACTTTTATTCCATTATGTATGCGCCATTGTTTTTAATGACGTGTTGCCATCTATGGGGCAGCTTCATGATACCCTCTTCGTAGAACTTTCCAGTTTTTTCCGCGAAAAACTGATCCACGTGGTTTTTGCAAGCTTCCAAACTATCAAAGTTTTTATCATGAAGGGAATTTTGTAGAGAACGGAACAAATGGTAGTCCGACGGGGCAAGGTCGGGTGAGTAAGGGGGGTGGGGTAAAACATCCCAGCCTAGTTCCAATAATTTTTGGCGTGTTCGTAAAGACGTGTGAGGTCTGGCATTATCTTGGTGAAACACAATGCCTTTTCTATTGGCCAGTTCCGGACGTTTTTCTTTAATTGCCATGTTCAGATTATCCAATTGGGAACAATACTTATCAGAATCAATTGTTTGATTCTGTGGAAGCAGCTCATAGTACAGGATTCCTTTCCAATCCCACCAGACAGTGAGCATGACCTTCTTTGGATGAAGACCGGCCTTTGGAGTTTTTAATGGTGATTCATTTTTCTTACCCCACGATCGTTTTCGGCTGATGTTGTTATAAATGATCCACTTTTCATCACCTGTCACTAAACGCTTCAGAAAAGGGTCATTTTGATTTCGTTTTTCAAGAGAATCACAAATGGAGATGCGATCCAGTAAGTTTTTTTCCGTTAAGTCGTGAGGTATCCAAATGTCATAACGATTCACGTATCCGAGCTTCTTTAGATGTTGAAATACAGTACTGTTTGATGACTTCACTATGTCTGCAATCTCTCGAGTTGTGTAATGAGGGTTTTCATCCAATAATGCTTTGATTTGGTCCTCTTCAATAACAGGAGGTCTTCCTGAGCGAGGAGCATCTTCAAGGCTGAAATTACCCGTTTTAAATTTTGCAAACCACTTTCGAACAGTTGATTCTGATACAGCACTCCCACCATAAACATCACATATCTTTTTTGCTGTTTGTACAGCATTTTTGCGTTTACGAAAAAAGAAAAGAAACAAGTGTCGATAATGCACGTTGTTCGCATCCATTTTTGCAATGAGCCAAATTAAACGCTATTTGAATAATCTTAACGGTTTTTTTGTAACGGACGCGTCTCAAGGTCATTTATCGTAATATTCATTGGTTTGTACAATTCTAATCATTTTTGCGTCAATCGGTGTCTCAACTGTCGGCTATCAAAAATCGCTACGAACTTTCCGAACAACCCAATATTTTGTATTTTTATAAAGATGCTTCAAATAAAAATGAAATAGATAAAAACAAAATAATGCTTATAGATTGAACTAATTATAATAACCCCTTATAAATATTTTATTATTTAATAATAAAAGATTGAACTTAACAAAACAAAGGATTAGAAGCTTAATTATTAGTCACTTTAAACATGATACATATTATGCCCAGTATTTTAAATTTTACTAAAATAATACAATAACAAATTAAATATTGTATCTGCTTAGCCAACGAGAAGAATAATGATTGAAATATTTTTCATCTAGAAACATGTTATACAGTTTGAAATTTTCTTTATCTAGAAATTTAACAACACAATTACTATGTGATATTTATAGACTATAGAAATAGTCTTAAATCTTCATTGATTATTTGAGCTGCTTACTTGCCAAATCAATTCACTACATAAAACATAAAGTGTAAAGATTGATAATATAAATTATTTTTTAAAATTCCATTTAAACTATAAATTTAAATAAACATTGTAGAATATATCTTTATATATGTTATATTAAAGCATAACTTTAATGTAACAATATATAAAATTAGTTACGCGAAAAATGTAAAAATAATAATGATTATATTAAGGATTTACAAATGGAGTTAATCAATTTGGCCTGTAAACGATTCAATTATTACTGTAACTAATTAATGAAAGTTTAAGACCATTTTACATATGTATTGTGTATTATAATATTGGGTTGTTCGGAAAGTAATTTTGTTTTTTTTTATTACTAGAGGAATTAGATGTATTTTTACCAGCCAATTTTATTTTAAATCACATTTTCATTATATACTTCGACAGCTGATATTTTAAGGCTTATTTGTAAAAAATTTTGTTTGATTCTGTACAGTTGTTTTTTTTGGTGACCCGTCAAATTGGAAAATTGAAAGCATCATTTTCAGCATATTTTGTTTTTTTTATAACTAAAAAATCAAAATGCTGTTCAAACAAGAAAAAAATTGTGGTACATGTTTGGAGAAGACATGTTGAGAGAAAGACAGTGCCAAAACTGGTTTACAAAATTGAGTTCTGGCAATTTTAATATCGAAGATACACCACATTCTAGATGGCAATTTGAAGCCAATGAAAACAAAATAAAGGTACTGAATGAAGCAATCTGCCATATAACATGTGAAATCACTAAGAGATTAAATCTGTTAAATTGAACCATTTATTATTACTTAAAACGAATTGGTTTCATTTCAAAGCTTGATATATGGGTTCCACATGTTATTAACAATAGATGCTCTCTATGGTTGGATTTTAAAGAAATTTGTTTTTAAGCTTTTACCAGACAATTTAACAATTGATTCGAAAGTGTACTGCCATCGAGTAAACAAATTGAGTAATATCATGAAACAGAAAAGGCCAGAATTGATCAACAAACAAAGTGTAGTGTTTTACCATGATAATGCCAAATTTCACACAAGTTTGGTAACTCGTCAGAAACTGTTATAGCTTAGATGGGATGTGTTATCACACCAACTATATTTGCCAGATCGGGCACACTCAGATTATTACTTGTTCCGGTCTGTACAAATTTTTAACTGTAAGACATTTACTTGAAATGACAATGTCAAAAATCACTTGGATAAGTTTTTTGTAAACAACGATCAAAACTTTTATGAATGTGAAATCATGCTACTACCAGAAACAATGACAACAGGTATTTGACCAAAATGGTCGATATATAATTCAATAAAATATTTATTTATTATAAGAATATTGCATTTATTTTTCTATGGAAAAAACGAAATTACTTTTTGAACACCCTATTATATTGTTATGCAATGTGATAAAATACTATATAATATTTATCACAAAATGAAATAAACAAATGCTATTTTTTAATAACATTTTTAATTTTTAAACATAAAACATTAAACATTTTTTTAAATAATAAATTATAGGTATGTAGCTCTTTACTTGATCGCCGTCATGCCGATGTTCAACTTGAAGAATATATTACAACTTCTGTCATGAATATCATCACGACCTTCTTCAATTCACCATTTTCAGATCAGAGTACAACTGTTCAGGTAGTACAAAGTAAAAATTCTTAATGTTTAGATATAGTTTCATATAGACAAAACTTCTTTTGTTTGCATTTCTTCTTATATATTAACAATTAACTTTTAAATTAATATGACCCTCAAAATAATTTAAAATGAAAGTAATAAAATCCTTAGATTGCATGCTTGCTGATTTAATTTTTTTTTAATGGTAATTTAAAGTTTAATATTGTATTTAAAACTTTATCATGTCTAAATATTTAATTAGTTTTAATCATAAAAATTTTTATTGTCTTTAAGATTCATCCTGGTTTTACAAAATTTCTAATTTGAAATGAATAATTCAATGTAGATTTTTAAACTATAATCAATTTTTTCTGGGAATTACTCTGCACAAATAGTTTTGCCAAATAATCTGGCAGATTTTTTGATAATATTAATTGAATCAGGGTTGTGTATATGCTAATACTCTGAACAAATGTTTAAAACTAAACATTTAAAATAAAGTTTATTACATTAATATACTTAGTAATTTATATATCACAACTTTTATATCATAATTTATATTTATTAGTGATGCAGAATTCATGTAGTTACATATGTATTATGTAGTTTGTGTATTTTGTGTAATGTCTATTTATATATATTTTGTTATATATATAAATATTTTAGGTTAAATATATCATTATATATATGCACAAGTTTAATTAGTTAGCATGCTAATGTTCTTTAAGGCAGTTATAAGATTAGCTTCTAATTATGGGTAATATTGCATGACTGCAAAGTATTTGCATGCTTTGACTTTAGCTGCTTTTACTTGCTTGCTCCTTTTCCTTTATCTGTTGTGGCTATGGGAATGCAGAAACAACTGATGCATGCACGCACCTTTTGGAACCAAGATGAACATATCAACATTACGATGAATGAAGTGAGTAAATATAATGTATACTAGTACTTGGACATAGTTAAAAGTTATCTACTCATTAGAACATTTAAAGTTTAAACACTTTATATTTAAAAATAAATATAAATATTTAGTTTTGAGCATTGGGACAAACTATGTTGGGTCTTACTCTTCTTTACAAGTATTGGAAAATTAACTGAATTTAAAATCTTTCACTTAAACTTGTTTTAAAGCCAATAAAATTATTATTTAAAAGAGAACTGTTAGACTCATTATAACTTTATAATTTTGTTAAGTTAGTCAATATAAGTTTTTATAAATGGCAAATAAAATTTAAAAAGAAATGGAATAGTTGTTCTCAATGTTCAAATTGATTAATATATTAAAATAATTAAAATTTTATGAAATTAATTCTCTTGGTCATTAACAAAAATTATATTAGACTCATCAGCCAGTATTTGTAAGGCTTCTACAAGGAACTTTCCGTTTATCCAACTGCACCTGGTTAAGTTTACAACAAAGGATGAATGTTGAAAATTGTATAAAGTCTTTATCAGATATAGGTATAAGTATTGTTTGTTTGTTTGCTTGTTTGTGTATGTGTATTAAAGTTAACTAATTTCTTAAACATTATTTCAATTATTTTTAACAGCCAAAAATAGAGGTATTGCTATACCAGTTGATTTAGATACACAAGTTACAACAATGTTCAATAAAAATGCTCTAATTAAGCATTCAGCTGCTAGAACATGGTTAACAGCTGCTCGTACCCCTCGTAGAGAACCTTCTTTATCAAATGTATTTCAAAATGACCGTAGCATTATTGAAGGATTACAGGTAGAGAAGATAAATAAATAAATCTAAAATTTTAAATTTCCAGTTACTTTCAATTTATTTATTTTTCTTAATGTTAAATTTTTAGGATATTGTGTCTCTTTTAGAAGATCAACTTCATCCTCTTGTACAGTCAGAATTATCTGTTTTGGTTGATGTCCTTCACAGACCTGAATTGTTATTTCCACCTGGAACAGAAGCAAGAAAAAAATGTGAAAATGGTGGATTTATTTCAAAGTAATTAATTTTAAGAAAATTTTAATTTTAAAAATTAGAGGAAAAATGAAAGTATTATGATTAGTTTAGATTACAATGTTTATTTGTATTTTATTCTGTTTATTGCCTATGGCTAAAACCATTGAATTCTTTAGCATTTGAAATTATTATCTAAATTAAAATATATTAATTGGCAGAGCTATAACAGGATATGATCAATGATGTATCTTTTTCAGTATTAAGATTTAAATAGTCCAATAAAGGGATTGGCTGTTTTAATTTATAATAATCTTAAGTGTATATATATATATATATATATAAATATATACATAAGATTATTATAAATTAAAACAGCCAATCCCTTTATTGGACTATTATATATATATATATATATAGTCAATAAGATAATATAATAGTCAATAAAGGATATAATAGTCAATAAGTATATATAATAATATATCTAAATTGTATTTTTATAATTGTATATATTTTTTTTTAAACTTCATTTTATAAATTAAAATTACAAATCGAATCTACAGAATCTTTTGATTAATAGAAAAAATAAATAAATAATTATATTCTCAAAATTCTTTTTTCAGAAAGAAGAACTAAATTTATAATTTTTCAATTACAGTTTAACTTATGGTTATTAACAATAGTTTTGTCTTTTCCTAATGATGTTATAAAATAAATTTTTAGTTAATATATAAATACTTAGTTTTCCTTTAATACTTTTTCAGAAATTAAATATAAAAATTGAGTTTTCATCATACTTAGAAGAAAATAATCAAATATAACACTAAATTAAAATTTTAAAAGAGTGATAGATGCTTAAATTTTAGTTTAAAATATTATAAAGTTTACTCTAATTATTTAAAATTAGAGATATACAAGAACTTTTAAAAAAACTTTTATTTGAATTTTAAAAATTTATAATACATAAAATTTATAGAACTATTTTTATTCATATTTTTTAATCATTAAATGTCTTGAATTATAATATTATAAAATATATTTTCAGACTAATTCATCACACAAGAAGGTTACTTGAAGAAAAGGAAGAAAAATTATGTATCAAAGTCTTGCAGACTTTGAAGGAAATGATGTCTTTAGATCCAGATTATAGAGAAAAGGTTAGTATTAGTTTTATACTAAACAAAGTAATATTACTATTTTAAAATTCACATAATAGCATAATGTGAGGTAGAGCTTTTTTTTTTCAGCTGACAAAATGATGGTTATTTTTCATATATGTTATAATTTGGTAAATTATATGTAGATTCAGTATAACAATTTTAATAGGAAAAATGTTTAATGGGAAATTTTGGAAATGTTAGATTAACTTTAAACATACACGAAGAAAAAAAAAGTAGATTTCTTATGAACCATTATTCTAATATATTATTTTGTATTTTAGTTAAAAGACAGACAAAATCATAAAGATTTTACAATTTAAATTTACAATATTCTAATAGAATGATTACAGAAATACAGTACAGGTGCTCCTCGCTTTACGACCAAGTTCTGTTTTGACATCTACGTCGTTAAGCGAATTAGTCGATAAACGAGGAACTTGTGCCGGGAATATAGGATCGTTGTAAAATTATACAAATTATGCAACAAACTTCAAATTTATTCATAAAAAGACTATTATAGTATGCTATTAGCCTATTATAGTACTATAAGACCATTATAGTACGCGCAAGCCTATTATAGTACGCTTAGTGCGCATGTCACCATTTGCCATTGACCGACACTCAAGCTGAGAAAGGGACTTCCTCAAATTGCAGGTCAAAACTTGATTGGTCGTAAGTGCGAGTGGTCGTTAAGCAGATAGGTCATAAAGTGAGGAGTACCTGTATTTTTATATTTTTTTAAATCTGTTTTAACTTTCACATAGTAATGAGAAAGTAAAAATAACATTTAATTTGTTCAATGTTGAAAAAGACATATCAAGTGATATTTTAAAGTTTACTTCAACAGTCATTAAAGATGTGACATAAATATCATCAAAACTGGATAGTGAATACATCATAAAATTGTGTTTAGATAAACTTTTCATCAACATTGCCTAAGTTTTAGGACCACAGGACTCTAATCCATAGTGTGACAAAAATTTGCATTAAACTTTGATTGGTTCAGTAAATATTCAGATATTTTGAGAATCATTGAAGAAACTGAAAATTAGGAATGATGTCATTTGTTTCAACTTCTTACATATCTTTTGAGACCAGTCCCACCAATATTGAACCACTGGTTTGGCCTGGTTGCTCCTATTGACATTTTACCATTTGTTTGAAATGTGTGTTAAATGAAAATTGAGAAGCTAGAGAAGCTAAGTATTGTATCAATAAAAATGGTCAAGTATTGTTTTTGTGCATCAATTAAAATGAGACATCTTGTATATATTAGATTGGATATTATTTACAGTGACTCACAAAAGTCATCAGACACAAGAATATGGAGAAAAAATTATAACAAGAACTGTTAATTTATTGTTCTGTAAATGTATGTCTCTTTAATCTGAATTAAAAATTAATTTTGGTAGACTATTCACACAGCTTTCAGGTTAGGAATGAAAGATGTGTGGATAGTCTACCAAAATTAATTTTTAATTTAGATTAAAGAGACATACATTTACAGAACAGAAAAAAACAGCTACCACATTTGATATTTGTTAATTGGTTGATATATTTATTAAAATCTGTTTCTTATTTGGTTTTTAAGAACAATAAATATTATATCATATCATATTCATTTCAGTTAAGTATTCCAGTTTAGGGAAAAAAATGAAGAAACAAAAGGAGAAAGAAACTCTAGCTAACAAAAGTCATTGGACAGATGATGTTTATTGCAAATTAACAGTCAATTGTACATAGCAGTAAATGTTTCAATAACTTGTTGGGTTGTCTTTTCTTTACAACACAGCTGTCAATCTGTTTGGCATTGATTTTACTAGTTTTTCTGTGATATTTACCTCAATTTTTGACCATTTGTGTTTTAGGACATTTTTCAGTTCATTTTTTGTTACTAATATTATGTTTTTGAATCTTTTTATCTATTCATTCCATAAATGTTTAATTACATTTAGGTCAGGAAACTGTGCTGATGTCTCAATCACTTTTGGGCAGTTGTATAGTAGTTATTGTTGAATTCTATAAGATTTATGTTTTGGATCATTATCCTGATAAAAATGGAAAGTGTTTGAGATACCCAGTTTTTCTGCAGAAGTCTTTAGATTTTGTTTTAAAATATTTAAATATCCTTCTGCATTCATACTTCCATCTATAAACACAAGTCTTCCAACTCCAGAGGCTGCCATACAAGCCCATACAATAATACTTACTCTTCCATGTCTTACTGTTGGCACAAGATTTTCTTTATTCAGTTCACAATTTGGTACAATTTGGTTAAAACATAGTATGGAGGAAGCTCTCCATACCATAGTTTGATCATCAGAGCCAAAGATGTTAAATTTGCTTTCGTCTGCAAATATTACATGCTTCCAGTATTCATGATCTTTATTCATCGTGTTTTTTGCAAAATGGTAGTGAGCTTTTCTGTTTCTTTCATTAACAAAAAATTTTCTTCTGCCACTCTACTATTAGATTCACTTTCCCACATGCCTCTTCTTACTGTTTCTGGGTGAATGTGAACTCCAGTGTAATTTTTCAACTCAGCTGCAAGTTTTTGTTCACTTGTTTTAGGATTATTTTTATTATTTTGATTCTACTGCACTTATCATGTACTATTAAACAATGCAGGGCATCCATATCTTTACGTATTTACAATTCTGTTTATCTCTGTTTCTTTTTATTATATCATGTACTGTTGAACTGCTTCTTTCTATAATATTACTAATATCTCTAACTGGTAGACCCAACTTCCAATAGTCTATCACTAATTTTCTGATATCTAATGTAGTTTCCCTATGAACTTTTTCCATTTTTGCCAAATAAAAACAGAATGTGAGAAATTCAAGGTCATTATAGCTGATATGATCATTACAGACTACTAGAGAATTGTGAGTAAATCTCATAAAAATCACAAATAATAACAATATCTTTAAGCTGTCTGATTAATTTTGTGACCTGGATATTGCATCTACACATCCTGTGTGCCAATTTGATTATTTAATGTTTATTTGCTCTTTTTAAATATTGATGTGAATTATCTTGTAGGCAGTGTCAGAAATAACTTTCCTTTTGCAGGCACCAACTATGAGATAATTCAAATATGACATATATAATATAAATAAATATTATTTTTTATTTATTTCAATATTTTACAATATTTCTTCAAAAACTTTTCTTATTATAATTCAAAATTGATATGTAATTCACAATCGAGGCACATATTAGCCTTTTTTGTAGTATATTTACTATGATCATATTCATATCTAACAATCTGTAAGCAGGAAAGTCATATCAAATTTTAAACTACTTTATAGTTTCTTTTGTTATAATGCCCAATCAATGTGTCATGCTTATTCTTAATGACTCCTACTCAGTTATAACATGCACTTACTACAAGGAATATCATACAAGGCAAAACCAGTCAGACAACATTATACGAGTTATCCTATAAAGGGTGCTGGTGGTTAGATTGCTAAGTCTGAGATATATTGTAGTGGGCAGTCAACATCTTAGTGACAAGTGTCCAATGACTTTTATGACTCACTATAGATTATAGTGTTAAAAGTCATTATTTCCTCAAATAAATTTTAAAATTATATAAATGTTGAGAGAAATATATATACAATTAAGTAAAAATTTAGAAAGAAAAATAATAGCTAATTTACAATTAAATTTTAATTTATAAACCCGAATTAAATTTACATTTTTTTTAAAGAAAGATAAACTTCAAAATTTTATGAAATTTTACTGAAAATAACAAAAAAAAAACTTTACTCACATCAAAATTAGAATAATAAGCTGAAATTTGTTAAAATAAAACAAATTGAAACAGAAATAACTAATTTAATTAGTTAACAAATCATTTTTAATATAAATTGATTTCTACTTTGTGAAGACAAAGGGCTCTATCTCCAAAAAAAAATTGAAAATCAAAAATGTTCTATAATTATTACAGAACATTTTCATTATATTGATAGATATTGGGGATCCAATAAAGGATACTAATTAGATATGATGCAAAATGCACAACTTTCAGTTTTTTTGTTTTTTGGTGATAGAGCTTTTTGCCTTGGGGTGGAGATAGATCTTGGTTAGAATTATGTTCTTAAATCATATAAACTTGGAGAAATATTAAATTTGAATGACATAAAGGTGTATTGTTTACTTTATTGAGTTAACTGCAGTAGCTAGTTGGAATTTATTGAATGACATATTTGGTTAAGAAATTTTGTGGTTCTCTAGCTTTTGTTATTCAATAATAATATTATTTTTGAGCTTCTTAAACAGAAAATTCAGCAATGTTATGATTCTGATTATAGATTAATTAATAATGATGATTCAAAATTTGACAAATTTATATCTTTCAATTATATATGCTTTGTATTTGACTTATTGAAATGAGACTAAAAGATGTGGAATATGGATTTAATATTTCTTATAATTAATTCTTTTTAAACTTTACACTGCTTTCAAAAAAAAGATGGATCCCAAGATATTAACCAAGAAGGAAATAGATGATCAATGGAGGGTAAGAGAAAGTGGGAAGTGAGTTAATATTGGTGTTTGTGTGCATGGCCACACTGCATGAATAGACAAAAAATCTACTTGCATGTTTTGAAATATGTGTAGATTATTATTCATAAAAGTCTGTTTTTTAAAGAGTTTCACTCATCACAATTCATTGTTTTAGTATAACGTTAATTTTTATTACAGATTTATTCTTTTTCTATAGGGTGAAGCATTACGACAGACGTTACTGACTAGATATTTTGGAAAAAGTCATACAAAGCGTGATGCATTATCCACA